>NC_069501.1:693206495-693303995 GCF_027579735.1 Bombina bombina
GCTAACCTGTAATGCAGATGTAATACTCTATATGGTACAGGCCATGGCTATACATCCTGCTTTCACGCATGTGTATAGAGGCATATAGATCTACATCTGTTACTGTGACACACTATTTGATAAGATATGTTATATGATATAGTCATTGATTGTCCCTTCCACACAGAGTAACTTATAGGATATCAGCTCTATTTAACCAAGATCTATAGGGAGGCACAGGGGAGTGAACTCTGCAAACTAAACATGTATATATACTATATTGCACTCTCTCATAACCCAGATATTTTATTAGTGGGATTTAAGGATGAGTCTATACTCTGTGCTAACTGGTTAGTTGAGACTATCATAGTGGCTGGGTGCGCTGCCTGCGGCCGAGGTGATACACCCTGATCCCTCTTCAAGATCAAGTACATTACTAATTGGCGATTGTTGTTGGCATGCCAGGAAACTCCATATGTTGATTTTATTTATCCTTCTATAACTATAAGCTGATGTAATGGTATATAGTGGCCTAGAATTCTTGTAATTACATTGCTCAATACCATTAGAATGACACCACTCTTTTAAAATAAATACAGCATCTTCCTGTCTGCATACTGGAGATTTTAGACCACTTATAGCCCATGTGGCCCTTATGTTATTCCCTATTAGTGGGTTCTCTCAACATCCCTGTTGCCATATATGATTTTTCTGACTAGCTATTCTTGAAGCTTGTTGTTAGTGCATTATGTTTCACTTTATCTTGATGTTTTCATATATATTTGTGTTCACTATTTGTTAGTGTTTAAAGTTCTCTCTAACATACCTAGGTCCAGCAGTGACTCATTTAAATGTTATACTTCCTCCTCCCTACTATTAGCATACAACTAGGTTCAAGAGTGACCTTTAGAGTCTAAGGAGGAATTCAGCATAGAACATGTTATAAAAATGGAGGATTGAATTGTATACCTTTTTATCCATTGTTATTACTTATGCTTACACCAATAACTATTGTTAAACTAGAGAGAGTGCCATTTATGATTTTTGAAAATCTTTAAGTGAGATATTGCAGTGCTTTCTAGACTTTACATTTCCATAAGCTATTTAGCCTGCTATATTTTTCTTTGTCTTATTATTTTTACTTATTCAGGTCCAAGAGTGACCTTGTTGAACATTAGAGCACCTCCCTGAGTTTTTTAATATGCATGGGCCCATGAGTGGCCCCTTTAAATAATGGAGGTGCAATCATTCGCTCTCTATATAATTAAACAGAAAATGTGAGGTTTATTTCTAGTACCACCCGCATACCTGTGTAGCACCAGATATGATTGTGCATTGTGTCAATACAATTTCTATGTTTGTTTCTTTCTATTTTATTTATTTCTGTATGTGATTTTTGTACTTTAATATGCTTGTTATTGCACATTTCTAAACTCAATAAAAATTTATTAAAAAAAAATAAAAAAAAATTATTAACCTCTAAACTGCCATCCCCACATCGCAACTACCTAAATTAAACTATTAACCCCTAAACCTTATACCCCCTAACTTTAACATAATTAAAATAGACCTACATTTAAGTTACAATATTAATAACTAAATAGTTAAAATAAATACAAACTTACCTGTGAAATAAAAATAAAACCTAAGCTTAAACTAAGAAAAAAATAACATTGCTTGTGTAAAAAAAAACAAAAAAATAAAAAAACCTAACATTACTAAAAATAATAAAACCTAAAATTACAAAAAAAATAAAAACTACAATTACAAAAAATAATAAACACTTAAATTACAAAAAACAAACAAACTACCATTACAAACGAAATGATCTAAAATAATAAAAAAATTATTCCTATTCAAATACCCCCGTTTTAAGAAAAAAAAACCACCCCAAAATAGAAAAACCCTAATCTATAATAAACTGCAAATAGCCTACAAAAGTGCTTTTTGTAGGGTATTGCCTTAAAGATAACAGTGCTTTTGCCAATAAATTAAACAAAACACCCCCTATTATTAAAACCCCCCCAAAATAAAAAAACCTAACTAAAAAAAATAATAATCTACCCATTCCCCCCAAAAAGGCATTTGTATTGGCATCATTATATTTAAAAAAAAAAAAAAACATCCCAAAGATCAGCCAATAGGATTTGAGCAGTTCTCATCCTATTGGCTGATTTGAAATTTTCAGCCAATAGAAATGCAAGGGTACTCCAATATAAAGGGGTATCTTGCATTCAATCTTCAGGGTGTGGTTGACGATCACATAAATAGGACCTCCATGTTGGACCGATGAACCTCCGCCTTTGCTCTGCCTCCGTGTATCCACCGACCACTCTGCTTCCGCCATGAAGATAGAAGATGCCGGAGCTACGATCGATGAAGATGGAGCTGCATGGATGAAGATGTTTCACCACTGGGAAGTAGATGGATGTTTGGACCGATTATGGGGTTAGTGTTAGTTTTTTTGTTTGTTTTTTAAGATTAGGGATTTTTTATTTTTAATGGACTGAAAAAGAGTTGAATGTCCTTTTAAGGGGAATGCCAATACAAATGCCCTTTTCAGGCAATGGGTAGTGTTGGCGACGTGGAGGGATGGCGGTTTAGAGGTTAATAGGTTTTAATTTAGTTTTGACGATGTGGGGGGACGGTGGTTTATATTATTTGGTTTCGGCATATTCCTTATGTTATGTTAAATAGGTTTTTTGATTAATTCGCTATGTCGGATCCTATCTTTATTCATTTTCATTATTCTATTCTAAACTTTAGAATAGAATAATGAAAATGAATAAGGAATGGATCCGAAATAACAAATGGACCGAAATAATAAATGGATCCGAAAAATGATTTAACTTAACATAACTAATTTGCCGAAACAAAATTATTTATTTAACTAATGAAAACAAAACAAATAAAATATTTTTGCTGTGCACATGTCTATCTCTATCTAGCTACCTAATCCCAATTCGACTTTCACTTTCCATCTACCAAGAAGTATGACTGGAAAGAGCTTACTGCTAATAACATCATGCAGAGTTGGATGGTGTAGATCATTCTACTTCCAATACAATATGTTCCCTACTAATCTTTATACATGCAAACATCATAATTGTGTTCTGCAAGAATGCAGATTGTCAACAAATTTCTCCATTACATTCTGTTATAGAAGACTTATTAGCAACAGCTATTGCGCTGAGTATTTGTCACTGAGACCACTGTGCTAGTGAGAGGAATCATACCTATATGTTGCTGAGCATGCTAGAAGAACAAGGCCTATTTTTTAGTAAAAACTGGGTAAAAAACAGGGTAGAAAAATGCTCTCTATTCTGTTGTCTGGTGTAATTGATTGTGAATGAACATGGCAAAGCAAAACATATATATGTTTATACTACAGAACTAATAGTAAATTATTCAATTTCTATATATAATATATTTATACTACATACCTAATAGAATTAGCTATGATTAATAAAAAAGGTCTGTCAAAGACATCCTTTAGTAATGCTTTTCAAATGATTCATCTACAAAGATTCCCATAGACATTTAATGGTAAGTATTGTAACATAAAGTTTTGATAAGCTTTTATATAGGATTTGATTATACCCTGTTGTTAACCCCTGCACACAAATTCAGTCATTTATTTTTGCATTAGAAAATAACTTTCACTATGATACACAAAAAGGAACGATCCAAAACTTGATCCAAGAAGGATGTGAACAACCCTCAACCATCAATTTAACAATTAAATTGAGATCATATACTCTTATCACAAAAGAATGTATAGTCCTTTTAAAAAAGTGATGTAAAGTTCAAAATATTCCACAGCATTCTGGCAGCTCTTGGGAACATTGTCTGGTCAGCCTCTTAGAGTAGAATCTTCTTTAGTATCAAGAACAAAGCCAAAACGCCAAATAGTGTCGTTAATCAATATACAAGGATTAATCAGATACACTAACAAATATATGACACCTCCAGGTGCTTAGTAAGCAGACTAGGAGCTCACAGTTGTCCAGCTCAACTGATGCTTCCAGTATTACAGCTCTCCTCCATGTCCCGTCTCTTACTCACTGGACCAGATTCTCACAGCAGGATACATAATGCCCCAATGGCTCCAAATTTTTCTTTGGCCCTTGTCTTAGTACCTTGGTTTGCTAGACCAGGTGCTCAATGATACTCAGTCACTGTGTCCACTCTGTGTATATAACAGGTCTCTTTAGTAAGTGATCAGGTGAAAATATAAATTATTATATGTGACCTCCAGCCCAACTGCCAAGCTGCTCTCTTAAGCTACCAAAAGTTTTGTTGATAGATAATTTGTTGTTTTCATGAACCTAATAAGAACAGACTTTAGCTGATGTCTTGGGCTGCTTCAGTTATTAAAGTCAGCATTATTAGTCATTAAAGAAAATTAAATAATTATGGAACTAATTTATGAAGCTCCAGATGCAGCTATGAGCCCTGAGTGCTTCAGGCTCACACAAGCGGACCTGGAACTCTAGTCAAGTAACTGCAGGAGTTGTGGTCTTAAGACCTGAGATACTTAGCCTGTTCACCAGGTCAAGACTTGCAGCTAGATTACAAGTCTGTGCATTCGTCTTTTAACGCTGAAAATATGGTATTTTCAGTTTTAAAACAGCACAGCAGCCATTACAAATCTTGTCGGTATAGGTGTACCGCAAGCCTTTTAGCCTGTAACGCAACGTCAGTACTGCACTCATAAAAATTATGTTTTTTCATGGGATTTCCATAGTGCTGGTATTACGAGTTTTGCATTCTGATTAATGAAAAACGTTTTGCATTCTGACTAATGTATAACGTCAAGATCCGTAACGCCATCTAAAGTCAGTAGTTATGAGTTTTACGCTACAAATCTGTAACATAAAACTCATAACTAAAGTGTTACAAAGTACACTAACACCCATAAACTACCTATTAACCCCTAAACCAAGGCCCTCCCACATAACAAATACTATAGTAAACTTATTAACCCCTAATCCGCCGCTCCCGACATTGCAGCCACTAAAAAAGTTATTAACCCCTATTCCGTTGCTCTGCCAACATCGTCACCACTATAATAAACTTATTATCCACGAAACCGCAGCCCTCCCCCATCGCAAACACTATTTAAATATACAGTAATTAACCTCTAATCTGCTGTCTACCCACATCGCCCCCACTATACTAAAGTTATTAAGTCCTACACCGCCGCCACTATATTAAACCTATTAACCCCTAAACTGAAAGCCCCCACATCGCAATATACAAAATTAAACTAGTAACCCCTAAATCTAACCATAACCCTAACTTTAGATTCAAATTACAATTTCCCTGGCTTAAATTAAATTAAAACTTAACTGTCAAATTAAAAAAAACTAAGTTTAAACTAACAATTAAACTAATATAATTATTAAACTAAAATTAAACTAACTACCAATTAAATTAAACTAAAATACTACTCTAAAAATTACAAATGACCTAAATACAAAAATAAAAAAGACTAAATTATAAAAAATAACAAACACTAAAGTATGAAAAATAACAAACGAAATTATCAAAAATAATAAAGAATTACACCTAATCTTATAGCTCTATCAAAATAAAAAAGCCCAGACAAAAATAAAAATACCACCTAGCCTACAATACACTACCAATAGCCCTTATAAGGGCCTTTTGTAGGGCTTTGTCCTAAGTTAAACAGCTTTTTTACCTGTAAAGTAAAATACAAAGAACCCCCAACAGTAAAACCCACCACCCAACCAAACCCCCAAAATAAAAAAAACCTATCTCTAACAAAAACCTAAGCAACCCATTGCCATGAAAAGGGCATTTGGATGGGCATTGCCCTTAAAAGGGCATTTAGCTCTTTTACATGCTCAAACCCTAATCTTAAATAAAAACCCACCCAAAAATCCCTTAAAAAAAAACTATCACTAACCCCTGAAGATCCACTTACAGTTTTTGAAGACCCGCTTGAACGATCTTTATCCCAGCGGAGATGTAGTCATCCAGGTGATGAGAAGTCTTCATCCAGATGGCCTTTTCAATCTTCATCCAGGCGGCGAAGTTCTCATCCAAGCGGTGAGAAGTCTTCATCCAGACGGCCTCTTCAATCTTCATCCAGGCGGCATCTTCTATCTTGATCCCGGGAGCGCGGAGCGGGTCCATCATCCAATAGAATTAGAGCTGCTTAAAACCTATTGGCTGATTTGAACAGCCAATAAGATTTTAGCAGCTCTAATTTCTATTGGCTGATTCAAATCTTTCAGCCAATAGGAATGCAAGGGACGCCATCTTGGATTGTGTACCTTGCATTAAAGATTCAGTGCATGGCGCGGACCGTATGAAGAGGATGCTCCGCGCCAGATGTCTTCAGGATGGACCCGCAATGCGACAATGAGATCAAGATAGAAGATTCCGACTGGAAGAAGATTAAAGAGGCCACCTGGATGAAGATTGAAGAGGCCGTCTAGATGCAAATTGAAGAGGCTGTCTGGATGAAGACTTCTCGCTGCTTGGATGAGGACTTCTCTGCCAGGATGAAGATCGTTCAAGCGGGTCTTCAAAAACTGTAAGTGGATCGTTGGGGGTTAAGGGCAATGCCCATCCAAATGCCCTTTTCAGGGCAATGGGTAGCTTAGGTTTTTTTAGATAGTTTTTTTTTTTGTGGGTTTGGGGGGTGAGTGTTTGTAATTTTTTTTCATAAACAGAGCTGATTTCTTTAGGGCAATGCCCTACAAAAGGCCCTTTTAAGGGCCATTGGTAGTTTATTCTAGATTAGGTTTTTTATTTTGGGGTGTTTTTTTTTAATGGGTATTAGAATAGAAATAATTTTTATTATTTTTGATAATTTGTTTGTTATTTTGTGTAATGTATTTTTTTTAAGGGGGTGTTTGTTTTGTAGCAAAAGAGCTGTTTAACTTAGGGCAATGCCCTACAAAAGGCCCTTTTAAGGGCCCCCCAAATGGCCCTTTTAAGGGTTCTTGGTATTTTGGGGGCTGGGGGTTTGTATACTGTTAGGGGGTGTTTGTTTGTTTTTGTAGCAAAAGAGCTGTTTAACTTAGGGCAATGCCCTACAAAATGCCCTTTTAAGGGCCCCCAAAAGACCATTTTAAGGGCCCTTGGTAGTAGTTTATTTAACTACCTAGTTAAAATAAATACAAATTTACCTGTGAAATAAAAATTAAAACCTAAGCTAGCTACAATATAACTATTAGTTATATTGTAGCTAGCTTAGCTTTTACTTTACAGGTAAATATGCATTTAGTTTTAACAAGGTATTATTTAGTTAATAACTGTAAGTTTAAATTAGCTATATTTTAATTATGTTAAAATTAGAGGGTGTTAGGGTTATGTAAGGGTTAGGGTTAGGTTTAGGGTTATGGTTAGGTTTAGGAGTAGGTTTAGGAGTTAATAGTTTATTTTAGGTTGTTGCAATGTGGGAGGCTGGCGGTTTAGGGGTTAATAGGTTTATTTAGTGGTAGTGATGTGGCAGGCAAGAGGTTTAGAGGTTAATAACTTTATTTAGTTGCGGGGATGTCAGGGAGCGGCAGAATAGGGGTTAATAACTTTAATATAGTGGCGGCGATGTTGGGGTGCAGCGGAAAAGGGGTTAATAACTTTAATATAGTGGCAGTGATGTTGGGGTGCGGCGGAGTAGGGGTTAATAACTTTAGTAGAGTGGCGGCAATATTGGGAGCGGTGGATTATGGGGTTAATAATTTTATTTAGGTGGCAGCGATTAGGGGTTAACAAACTTTTTTTCCCCATGGACATCAATGGGGTTGCGTTACAGAGCTTTTCTTTCCACGATCGCAGGTGTTAGACTTTTTTCTGACCCGCTCTCCCCATTGATGTCTATGGGGAAAGCATGCACAAGCACTTCAAAAAACTCTTGTTTGTGGTGCGGTATGGAGCTTAAAAGCACCATATCACCCGCACAAGCCAGGTTTTTTAAAACTTGTAATAGCAGCGCTATAGGGGATTGAATAACGGCACTTTTGTTCCATTCGTTAATTTCCCTATAGCGCTCAAAACTCGTAATCTAGGCGTTGCAGAGTCAAATAATCCCAATCGTATATGATCGGTAAGATTGACAAGCCATGCTCTTGTGCAATGTTAAATGTTGGCAGCTGATGCTACCCGGTTGCTGTAATGCCTGGTGGACGTGGATACCAAGAGCAAACGTTGTCCATCTCGCATGTAATACTTGGGGCCTTATAGATTTAACAGCATTGTGACACTCCCACTTTTTAAACTTGAGACATCGTTCAACCTATGTATATTTATCTATGGTAAATTGACATAGAGTTTAATAAAAACAATATATGACTGTAACTTCTTAAAGAAAGCATTATGCATGGCATTCAAATGCTGATGAGTAACACATTAAGGGCAAAATTAGAAATGGAGCACAATTGATAAAACAGGGAAAAAAATACTGTCACTGTTATCTGAGGGCTTTAATGAATCAATACCATTTACAGTATGCTAACAAACCTGCAAAGGGTCTCAAGAGGCCATTTCGGAGTGTTTAACATATGTGCAAGCAAAAGAACTGTTTTGGAAATAGCCGTGAAATAGTCTAACAGGTGTCCAAAAAGCCTGTCTGAGAACTTTTCAAGTGCCTTAAGGTGCCGAATTTGATAAGTCAAAACGTGGCTCAAAAAGTGAACCAAAAACGTATTGTGATCGCTGAGCTCTTTTCGACTACATAGGGTAAATAGGGCTTTTTTATAGCGAGATTCAGCTGAAATTGCAATATTGTGTTTCACAAAAAAAAATTGTCTTCATTTGGAAGAATATCTTTAAGATATTTGCTATGAAGAATGTAATATAATAAACAAATATCTGTTTGTTTTTTGTTTAGTTTAGTTTTTTTTATTTATAGAAACATTTACAGATGTTGATGAAAAAATAAAAGCACTTCAAATAAAAATGATTTACTGTATTCGATTTGTTTTACAAGATTTTCCTATGTACTATATTAAATCCTAGTGTGGAAAAAAAAGTCCGTTATTTTCCTCAAAATTCATTTACCTTTGAGGCTGAGATAATCTGCCCCAGAGTCTGCTATGCAGAGTAGAAGCTAGCAAATCAATCATAGTTTCATGCTGTATGTTTCTTTTAATTAGCTTTTTAGCTGTAAAATAACCATTGATAAAATGTGATGCACAAGAAGTTGCCTGAAAAAGCCTGTTTAAACTAAATGATTGAACCTCTGTTAACTTGTAAGTGGATAGCAATGTGTAATTAGGCAAAATGTGCAAACAATATATTAATGTCACTTCCGATAGAGAGGTCGATGGCTGTTTGTAATTGAAGTAGACAGCTGTGATACTAGTGTCTCTGAGGAAGAGGCCGTCATCATTCATTCTCTGCACTATAAACATCAGCTGGATCCATTTCCATTTAAGAAACAAAGGAGCACGACTTATTAACAAAATTGAGTTAGCTTCTTTAAATTATTTATTTTAATTGATGTTATCTAAAATTTAAATTCACACTAACTAACCACCTCTCTTATATACTGTACTTCACTTTGACATCTTTAAAAGTTATATTTACTGTAGAAAACAACGTTTTAAGCAGTTTAAAAGGTTTATTAAATTATTTGCATGCAAATGTCTACATAGAATTTAAAGGAATATTCAAATTCCAATATTACCTGATCAAATTTAATTAGGTTGTGTTATTTTTGGATTACTGACCCTGGATAATTATGTGCTTGTCCAAATAACTAAAGCCATTCTCCCAAGTCCCAAGCATTGCAATTTTCAAGTAAAACACAGTCATTGATTATTGGATCATGCCAATTCAGCTCTTCATCGGTTCACTACTTCTGAACAGGACTTTACCTATGTATTTAACCACTTTGTAGGGGTATATGTTAGGGTTAGCAAAATAAAAAATGTATCTTTAATACTACATTTTATAGAAAAAAAAAGCTTTGATAACCTGTTTCAAATAAATATCCTATACCCCATTGTATACAGTGGTCTAGCATTCTCCAAAAAACTATTTAATTATTAGAGAGAAGTGAGACTCTTTGGTGTATTTTTCAAATTCTTGTTTAATCTAAGCCAGTATCACTATCTGGAACCATTGAAAAAATTGGCACAATAATATATTTTACCTTGCATTGGTCAGCCCAGCTTCTCTCTGCTATTTTTCATGCCTTACTGATAACAAAGAATGTAAGTTATTAGTGTATAGGTCATTTTTTTTCTGACGTGTTGAGAGAACTGCAGCAAAAGAACAGTCTGCTCTCGCTATGGGAGCACTGTAAATAAGATAATCCAGATGTTTCCCACATGTCAAAATTTGACAGAAGATTTTCTGTATTTTACAATTTACAGCATCTAAGCAAAGCTGCTTCATTTCACACAGATTAAAAGTTAATTCAGGTCAAATAAGGATTAATTAGACTATGTAAACCAAAACTATGCATGCGTGCATTAGCAGAGATCACACTGAAATAGTTGTTACAATAAGCCTGCCTAGTCTGGTGTCTAGACCTCTGGTGCATTATATTGCCAAACAGATTCCCCATAGAGATGTGAAAGGAAGATAAGAAACTTAGCCTTATTTAAATGTATTGAACTGATAGATGGAATTTTCATTATAAAAAGTTATTAGTAAAGAAGATAATGACATTGCTAAACATGTATTTTGAAAACAAATTCTTAGTTACAAGTGACAATGCCTTTTCAGCTCTAATAGAAAATGTTATTGTTGACATCTATATGTTCAATTTGTTTATTTGCAGTAATAAACATTGCAACATTTGCACATTATTTGCACATAATAATTGGCTGTAACCTTAAAGGGATGACCACACACAGTTATTTATTAACCCCTTATCATTGCTGGTCTTTCAATGGAGCTTGATTTTTTGATAGCCCAGTCTCTCTATTTCAGTAGGTCTGCAGGAGGGAGGGAGGTCATAATAGCATGGTCTTGCCACTGGCAACAAGACCCGCAATATTATGGGCCTAAAAAAAACCTTAGTGACTAGTGACGTACAGGGTACCTCGTGGTCGTGAAGGGGTCAATATATTATTATTTATTTGTGGAGCACCAATACATTCACAACAATATAAACATAGGTATAATATGCAACATTTCTAAGAAGCAAATAGGTAGACAGTCCTGCCAAGAGTTGCACCTAAATTAAATGTAATCTACACAACAGCTGGGCTCGTAGGCTTACATGCTAAGGGGATGAAACACTAGGTGAGGAACTGAGATAAGAAAAGGTTGGAGTACATTGTATACAGCCCTAAACAGTAGAGTCTTTAAGGAGCCCTTGAAACTTTGAAAGCTATAGGAGAGTCTAATGGAGTGAGGCAGAGCATTTCACAAGAAAGTAGGCTTTCCAGAGAAGTCCTGTAGAAGAGAATGGGAGGAGGTAACAACAGAGGGAAGAAGGTGGTCATGAGCAAAGCAAAGGGGGTGAGAGGAAGAGTATCTAAAGACAAGGTTCAGAGCTATAAGCAGGGATAGGCACAGACAAAGTCTGTGTTGCTCGGCGGACATTTTCCAAAGTACAGACCTTAGTGAAGGACACCAAGGTACATTTGAAATTAAAAACATTATTTTATAGTGCTTGGTGTTATTATACTGATGCAGATACCACTATTCCTATAACCAGCCCTTCTCTGGCTATACCCATGAGTCAGTGTCACTACTGTGTCATTATATAGTGCTGGGTGTTATTATACTGATGCAAATACCACTGAACCTATAACCAGCCCTTCTCTGGCTATACCCATGAGTCAGTGTCACTACTGTGTCATTATATAGTGGTGGGTGATATTATACTGATGCAGATACCACTGATCCTATGACCAGCCCTCCTCTGGCTATACCCATGTGCCAGTGTCACTACTGTGTCATTATATAGTGCTGGGTGTTATTATACTGATGCAGATACCACTGATCCTATAACCAGCCCTCCTCTGGCTATACTCATGAGGCGGTGTCACTACTGTGTCATTATATAGTGGTAAGTGTTATTATACTGATGCAGATACCACTGTCCCTATAACCAGCCCTCCTCTGGCTTTACCCATGAGCTAGTGTCACTACTGTGTCATTATATAGTTCTGGGTGGTATTATACTGATGCAGATACCACTGATCCTATAACTCTGTTTCTGCTGTGTTAGTGCAAGGATGCTACTAAGACATATTTTTCAGCCAGTCTCATGTACATGTAGAGTGAATCAGAATTTGCAGCAGCTTGGACCCATGGTGTAATGACACTCTTCTTCTATGATATATTATTGATCTTGTGCTCCAAATGATATATTAGGATTTCTGTTAACAGTGACAGGAACTTTCCTAGGTGGAGGCAAGGATTAAAAATATCACAACCACAATAATGTTAATACAGGCAATAAATACAATATTTATAGTCACACCCCATTATGTCTGAATAAGAAAGTAAGCTGGTAAGAAATCAATTGTCGATGTTAAGTTAACCCTAGAGGTCCCAATCATCATCTTAGAATGTAATACTGGAGGCAAAATAAAGAGACTTTACAATTATTTGTGTGTCCCATGGTAACTTAAGCATCCAGAATCAGTACTTTAAATATGCGATTTCTGGAATAAATTCATCATTGAGGGATATTAGTATCATCACCTCTGCTTGCAATTACAGTCTGGAACATTGAGGATCATGGATTACTATTGGGAAAGCCTTCAGCAACCCCTTCAATAACATGGGTAGACAGTGCATTTGATACTGTTGATAAAAATGGAGGAGTTATGTGTTGCTTTAAAGAATTATCCAAACAGACTTTGAGAAAAATTGAGTGGCAGGACTTCGATTAGTTTAACATCATGTGGAGTGCGTTTATGACCCACCTCTCTGGCAGAAGTATATGGCTGACCTGCTGGTAGTGACTGAGGGTGCTGGGCTAAAAGCTGACCTGCCAATCTTCAGGTATGCTAGTGTGCCTTCCTCTCTTAAGCTGGTCTCTGTCAGGAGAGATACTGCCTTATCGCAGCCTGTTACTTATGATAGGGAAGATGTGCCCTCTTAGGTGCCGGAGGTAGCTTTTAAGCAGTGAGGCTGAATGGTTGAAAATGGACTTAGGGTACTGTGGCCATTAATAGACACTTTCATAGAAGAGAAATTGGGTTAGAGATGCATTTTGTACTTTAACAAAGGGTAGAATAATTACTTTTGTTCAGATGGACCTTTTTCTTGTACGATACATCCTCCACTTTTAATCAAGGCCATATTGTTTAGTAATGCTGTTGTTTTTGTTAATTTATTACTGGACATGGGTAGATTTACTCTCTTAGCATCATACTCCCTCATACATAACTATCGACAACCTATACTAATTTCTAAATATTATTTTTCTTTTGATCAATGTTTAGAGGACAGTGGTCCAAGAGTCGCATATTTCATTATAAAATGTGAATTGTGAGGTCAAAATAACATATTTTTTTTCTTTATAAAAGTACTTTGTGTATTGTGAGGTCACAATAATGCAGTTATTTACACATCTTTAAATGAATTATGCCTCTTATATTGAAATGTGGTACCTAATTTTAAACATAAAAAAAAAATCAGAGACTCTGCACCTTAAAAGGAACTGTTAAGGACGTGTTAGTGTATTTCTGATAGAAAGAGTGGTTCAGTTTTCTTGATCGTTCTGTTTTATTTCTTTAAAGTTGTTGTCTAGAAGATTATGGGGCATAGTTATCAAGCTCCATATGGAGCTTGATGCCCTGTGTTTTTGCTGCTTCATAACCTGTCTGCCTGCTCTGAGGCAGCGGACAGATTGCCAGAAATCAACCTGATCGAATACGATTGGGTTGATTGACACCCCCTGCTAGCGGTAGATTGGCCGCAAATCTGCAGGGGCGGCATTGCACCAGCAGTTCACAGGAACTGCTGGTGCAATGATAAATGCCGAGAGCGTATGCTGTCGGCATTTATCAATGTGGTTGTAGGTCCCTCTAGTGGGCTTTTTACTATCTTTAAAACATTTAAACTACAGATGTGTAGATGCTGAGGGGCAGGCATTTGTCCATTTTACAACTCCTATGGAAGTCCATGGTGGTAGGTAGCACTACGAAGCATACATATTTTAGGCATATAAAAAAAAACATTTTGTAACATAAATTAAATGTCTGCATGGCCTCCATTGATAAAGGCTCCTGTGAGAGCCGAAACGTTTGGGCAAGGCCCTTGTTTTTTCTTTTGTTTATTCACATAAGAGGCTTATTTGTTCAAATCCCTGTGTATTGTGCCTGCTTTGGGGACCTCAATACGCCGGAGCCAGGTGTGGGGTTCCTTAGGACTCTGTATACATTTGTTAGTAGGGCACAGGAGTGCTGATTGGATAGTGTGTGCTGTTTCTCCCACATTTATATATATATATATATATATATATATATATATATATATATATATATATATATCAAAATAACAAGAGTATTGCATTGAGCAATGATACTTTTTTATTGGACTAACTATAAATTTATAAGATGACAAGCTTTCGGAAGAGTTCCTTCCTTTATCAAGTCTAAAGCAATACTGACCATTTCAATGGAATTTACAGATTGTATCTTAAAACACAGAATAGCTAAGAAGACAGAAAGTGCAGGGTGTCGTAAAAATCCTGAGGGGGGCTTAGGTAACAGGCAGACAGTGTCCAGTGTATTAGAACAGACAGGGGAAATATGTAGCTTTACATAGAGCATATACTGACATAAAGTTATATATCAACATTGAATCAATATCTATAAAGATGTGAAATTGTATATACAGGGGGAATACAAAAGTTAAAAAAAGACAAAAGTGTGGACATAGGCTTACCTGTGTACCTATGTATAAAGAATGTGGAATATACAATGTAATTGACTAAATGAAAGTACATTACAAAAAATTTTGATAATGTGTTAAGAATCCAGAGTACACATTTAGTCCAGAATTAAACAGGTTGAAGTGCATTATCATTTTCATTTCAAAGGTTTTTCTTTCCATGGTGTTTTTGAAGTTGCCTTTGAGAATTTTGATTTTGAGATTTTGGATGGAGTGGTCAGGTTGGGTGAAATGGTGACCAACAGGGGTGCAGTATTTTGTTTCACAGTGGTTTTTGATTGAGTGTCTGTGTAAGTTCATTCGAAGGTGCAGTTTTTGGCTTGTTTCTCCAATATAGCATCCCATTTCACATGCAGTGCAATGTATCATGTATACCACATTTGCAAATATACATGAATATGCCCCTTTAATTTTATAAGATTTATTATTGTGATTTGCTGTGCTGCTTTCACAGACATGTTGACACAGTTTGCAGAGAGCTTTATAGCAGCACTTGGTTCCATTCTGAGTGTTCTTTTTCTCAAGGGGTAGCTTCCTATGTACCAGTTTCTGCTTTAGGTTAGGTGGTTGTCTGTATGCCAGGATTGGGGGTTTTGGAAAGATTTTTTTGAGTGTGGGATCCTCTAAGAGTAGTGGCTGTAAGTCTTTTATGATTTTTCATATCCCTTCCACAGCAGGGTTGTATTTGATTACTAGTGGGATACGTGATATGTTTTTCTTCTCCCTGTATTGTAGTAAGTGTTCACGTGGAGTATTGAGGGCAGAGTTAATTTTTTTATTTATAATCCTTGTTTTGTAACCTTTTTCTCTGAATGATTGGGACCGTGTGATGAGGTGTTTGTCACGGTCCTTGGTATCTGAGCAAATTCTGTGGTATCTTGTAGCCTGACTGTAGATGATCTATTTTTTAATGTGATTTGGGTGGGAGCTGGAGCTGTAGAGGTAGCTGCATCTATCTGTTGGTTTCCTGTATACAGATGAGTGCAGTTTTCCATTTGTGATGGATATTGTTGTATCCAGGAAGCTGACACAGTCTCTAGAAAAGTTCATTTTAAGCTTGATTGATGCATGAAATAGATTAAATGATTTATAAAAATGTTCAAGGTTTTTTTTCTCCTTCTGTTCATATGATGAAAATATCATCGATGTAGCGAAAGTATTTGAAGGGTTTGTGAGGGTGAGTGGCTAGGAATCTCTGTTCTAAGTCAGCCAAGAGGTTTGCGTACTGAGGTGCCATTTTGGTGCCCATGGCTGTTCCCATGGTTTGTAAGTAGATGGAGTGGTTGAAGATGAAATAATTGTGAGTAAGTTTAAATTCTGTAAGTTTACTGACTGTAGAAGCACTATATGTCTGGTTAGGGCTGTTGTAGGAAAGAAAGATTAAGCAGGCATCAATACCATCTTTATGTGGAATATTGCTGTACAGGGATTCCACATCCATTGTCACAAGTATAGTATCCTCTGGCAATTCTGTTATCTGGCTGATTTTGTTAAGAAAATCAGTGGTGTCTTTTATAAAGCTAGTGGTGTTAATAGCTAAGGGCTTAATAATATTCTCCACTAGGCCCGATAGTTGCTCAGTCAGAGTGTCCATGCTTGTTATTATTGGTCTTCCTGGGTTCCCTGACTTGTGGATTTTTGGGAGCATGTAGAATGTCCCTATGCTAGGGTTAGAGAGCACCAGTTTGTCCAGTTTATGTTGCGTGTGTTTAGGGAATGTTTTAATTAGTTTTCTATCCATCACAAATGGAAAACTGCACTCATCTGTATACAGGAAACCAACAGATAGATGCAGCTACCTCCATAGCTCCAGCTCCCACCCCAATCACATTAAAAAATCCATAATCTACAGTCAGGCTACAAGATACCACAGAATTTGCTCAGATATCAAGGACCGTGACAAACACCTCATCACACTGTCCCAATAATTCAGAGAAAAAAGTTACAAAACAAGGATTATAAATAAAAAAAATTAAATCTGCCCTCAATACTCCACGTGAACACTTACTACAATACAGGCAGAAGAAAAACATATCACGTGTCCCACTAGTAGTCAAATACAACCCTGCTGTGGAAGGGATACGAAAAATCATAAAAGACTTACAGCCACTACTCTTAGAGGATCCCACACACAAAAAAATCTTTCCAAAACCCCCAATCCTGGCATACAGACAACCACCTAACCTAAAGCAGAAACTGGTACATAGGAAGCTACCCCTTGAGAAAAAGAACACTCAGAATGGAACCAAGTGCTGCTATAAAGCTCTCTGCAAACTGTGTCAACACGTCTGTGAAAGCAGCACAGCAAATCGCAATAATAAATCTTATAACATTAAAGGGGCATATTCATGTATATCTGCAAATGTGGTATACATGATACATTGCACTGCATGTGAAATGGGATGCTATATTGGAGAAACAAGCCAAAAACTGCACCTTCGAATGAACTTACACAGACACTCAATCAAAAACCACTGTGAAACAAAATACTGCACCCCTGTTGGTCACCAATTTCACCCAACCTGACCACTCCATCCAAAATCTCAAAATCAAAATTCTCAAAGGCAACTTCAAAAACACCATGGAAAGAAAAACCTTTGAAATGAAAATGATAATGCACTTCAACCTGTTTAATTCTGGACTAAATGTGGACTCTGGATTCTTAACACATCATCAATTTTTTTTGTAATGTACTTTCATTTAGTCAATTACATTGTATATTCCACATTCTTTATACATAGGTACACAGGTAAGCCTATGTCCACACTTTTGTCTTTTTTTAACTTTTGTATTCCCCCTGTATATACAATTTCACATCTTTATAGATATTGATTCAATGTTGATATATAACTTTATGTTAATATATGCTCTATGTAAAGCTATATATTTCCCCTGTCTGTACTAATACACTGGACACTGTCTGCCTGTTACCTAAGCCCCCCTCATGATTTTTACGACACCTCCTCCTCTCCCTGCACTTTCTGTCTACTTAGCTATTCTGTGTTTTAAGATACAATCTGTAAAATCCATTGAATTGGTCAGTATTGCTTTAGACTTGATAAAGGAAGGAACTCTTCCGAAAGCTTGTCCACTTATAAATGTATAGTTAGTCCAATAAAAAAATTATCATTGCTCAATACAATACTCTTGTTATTTTGATATCTAAATCTTTGGACTAACACTGCTACTCCAATCAACGTATATATATATATATATATATATATATATATATATACACACACACAGTATCTCACAAAAGTGAGTACAACCCTCACATTTTTGTAAATATTTTATTATATCTTTTTATGTGACAACACTAAAGAAATGATACTTTGCTACAATGTAAAGTAGTGAGTCAATTTGCTGTCCCCTCAAAATAGCTCAACTCACAGCCATTAATGTCTAAACCGTAGGCAACAAAAGCGAGTACACCCCTAAGTGGAAATGTCCAAATTGTGCCCAAAGTGTCAATATTTTGTGTGGCATGGAGTTTGCCAGAGCTTCAAATGTTGCCACTGGAGTCCTCTTCCACTCCTCCATGATGACATCACAGAGTTGGTGGATGTTAGAGACCTTGTGCTCCCCCACCTTCTTTTTGAGGATGCCCCACAGATACTCAATAGGGTTTAAGTCGGGAGACATTCTTGGACAGTCCATCACCTTTACCCTTAGCTTCTTTATCAAGGCAGTGGTCATCTTGGAGGTATGTCTGGGGTTGTTATCATGTTGGAATACTGCCCTGCGGCCCAGTCTCCGAAGGGAGGGGATCATGCTCTGCTTCAGTATGTCACAGTACATGTTAGCACTCATGATTCCCTCAATGAACTGTAGCTCCCCAGTGCTAGCAGTACTCATGCAGGCCCAGACCATGAGACTCCCACCACCACACACTTAGTACTCCTCATCTGGTTGCTGCCACACACGCTTGACACTATCTGAACCAAATAAGTTTACCTTGGTCTCATCGGACCACAGGACATGGTTACAGTAATCCATGTCCTTTGTCTGCTTGTCTTCAGCAAACTGTTTGCAGGCTTTCTTGTGCATCATCTTTAGAAGAGGCTTCCTTCTGGGTCGACAGCCATGCAGACCAATTTGGTGCAGTGTGCGGAGTATGGTCTGAGCACTCACAGGCTGACCCCCCTCCCCTTCAACCTTCGCAGCAATGCTGGCAGAACTCATACTTCTATTTCCCAAAGACAAACTCTGGATATGATGCTGAGCACATGCACTCAATTTCTTTGGTTGACCATGACGAGGCCTGTTCTGAGTGGAACCTGTCGTGTGAAACCGCTGTATGGTCTTTCCCACCGTGCTGCAGCTCAGTTTCAGGGTCTTGGCAATCTTCTTATAGCCTAGGCCATCTTTATGTAGAGCAACAATTCTTTTTTTCAGATCCTCAGAGAGTTCTTTGCCATGAGGTGCCATGTTGATCTTCCAGTGACCAGTATGAGAGAGTGGGAGAGCTGAGACCTTGTAACACTAATGAGTCAGATGACACCGGGGAGGGAAAATGGCTTATTGGGCCCAATTTGGACATTTCCACTTAGGGGTGTACTCACTTTTGTTGCCAATGGTTTAGAGATTAATGGCTGTGTGTTGAGTTATTTTGAGGGGACAGCAAATTTACACTGTTATACAGGATGTAGACTTACTACTTTACATTGTAGCAAAGTGTAATTTCTTCAGTGTTGTCACATGAAAAGATATAATAAAATAGTTACAAAAATGTGAGGGGTGTACTCACTTTTGTGAGATACTGTATATACACACACACACATATTTAGGCATGTCTATGTATGCATATATACGTTAAAGTCCTTTTCCAGACCTTTTTATCTAACATCTTAGACCTTATATCTTTTTTTTTTAATAATGTGTTATTATGTGTGTAACTGTACTTTTAAAGGTAATTCTGATGGGTTTTTTTAAGCCACATTTTTGTCTTGCGTAACAATTAACCAAAACTCTAAAGTCGCGCTAACACAAACAAGCATGTTTACTTTCAACTCATAATACGCTCGCTATTTCTGTCGCACGAAAAAAGCTCAAAAAAAGCATACAACATATTGCTTGCATGCTACAATTAGCTCAACACTCGTAATCTAGACCTTAATGTGATAAATGTCACTATATTTATGCATTGCTCACTGAAAGATTCCTGTAATTTTTGTCTCCAATGGACATAATAATATATAATGTAGTTATCTGTGTATACATTGCTTTTTTTTTTAATAATGTGTTGGAGAAGCTTTACCATCTTTGTAAAATGCTAATAATACATATTTTTATGCAGTGTTAAATCATCTGCAGCTTCAAAAGACTAAAAACTGAGAACCTGCATAAAAAACCAAATCTGCTCTACTAGACAGCTGTGAACATATCAGGCATGCAAAGAACAGTAAGAGAGATTTATTTTTATTGACTGATTGATTTTACAATTAAAAGGAAATTAATTTAAATCACTTTAGTTTATTTACCCCTCTTAAAAGATCACAATTTCTTGTGAAGATCAGCAGGAATTTAATTAAGCTATTAAGGCAATATAATCTACTAATCATTAGAGAACATAGGACATGCTACAAAGGTCAGTAAGTTTTGTTTGAATGGTGTATCTTGTAAAAAAATGTAACAGTCAGATTATAGAGATAATAGCTGAATGGATCATAGACTATATTTGAAGTTATGAGGTATCTAGGCAAAATAAAAGGAAGCTTCTGTTTCCCACCAAATGATTTTACTTTTAGTTTCAATTCCTTAGCCTGAATTATGAAGCTACAAACAGACAATTGTTCTCAGACAGGGAACCTGTCCGCCTGCATTCAGGGGCAACGAAGCAGCATCTGCTGGATTTATCACAGCCCTAGTTTTTAATTGTGCTACACATGATTTTTAATTTAGTCATATCTCAGGTGGCAAACAGCTTAAGAAGCAGACCACAGCTTCTTAACTAGTGTACGCAGGCTTGCATGAGTGAATCAGCCCCATTCGGGTTTAAAAGCTGCTTGAGCCCTTTGCAGCACTTGTTTGTTCTAAGTACACTGCATAACAATCTCACACAGATTTTTTTGTTCTTAAGAATGTTTAAAAGGTTCAGATAAGGGGCGCGATCTGATATACAGCGCAGGTTTCGGCGCAAGCGTGGAAACCTGCACCGCTCGTAGTTTCAGCTCGCAACTCGAGCTATCTTATATACGGTGCCGTCAGATGCTAAAGTGCCGTAAGTCTGACAAACCAGTGATGTACAGAAATCTGCGTTAGTACAAATTTCTGGAGTCGCCAGTGACTTACGAGACACTTTAGAAACTGCCGCCGCATAAAAAACCTGACTAAGTTATAAAATCTCCCGTACTGTCTAACACGCCTCCCAAACATAGCCCGACACCTATATCCCTCTATCCGCAATCCCCCCTCTCACTCCTAACAATAAATATATTAACCCCTAAACCGCCGCTCCCGGACCCCGCCGCCAGCTACATTAACTATATTACCCCCTAATATGATCCCCCTACACCGCCGCTAGCTACATTAAATGTTTTACCCCCTAATGTGAGCCCCCTACCCCGCCGCCACCTACATTAACTATGTTACCCACTAATATGATCCCCTACACCGCCGCCACCTATTTAAACTATATTACCCCCTAATATGATCCCCCTACACTGCCGCCACCTATTTAAACTATATTAGCCCCTAATGTGAGCCCCCTACACTGCCGCCACCTATTTAAACTATATTAACCCATAATGTGAGCCCCCTATACCGCCGCCACCTATTTAAACAATATTAACCCCTAATGTGAGCCTCCTACATCGCTGCCACCTATATTATATGTACTACTCCCTAATCTGACCCCCTTACACCGCCGCCACCTATATTAAAATTATTAACCCCTAATCTAATCCCCCTTACACCGCCGCCACCTATATTAAAATTATTAACCCCTAAAATACAAAAATTTCCCTACCACTAAATCTAACCCTACAAATAGCCCTGAAAAGGGCTTTTTGCATGGCATTGCCCCAAAGTTACCAGCTCTATTACCAGCCCTTAAAAGGGCCTTTTGCAGGGCATTGCCCCAAAGTAACCAGCTCTTTTACCAGCCCTTAAAAGGGCTTTTTGCGGGGCATTGTCACAAAGTAATCAGCTCTTTTGCCTGTAATCTAAATCCCGCCGCCACCACCTATAATAAATATATTACCCCCTAATCTAATCCCCCTACACCGCCGCCACCTATAATAAATATATTACCCCCTAATCTAATCCCCCTACACCACCGCTACCTATAATAAATATATTACCCCCTAATCTAATCCCCCTACACCGCCGCCACCTATATTAACTATATTAACCCTATCTAGCTCTAACACCCCAAACTTAATTATTATTAAATTAAATCTAAATAATATTAATAATATTAACTAAATTATTCCTATTTAAAACTAAATACTTTCCTATAAAATAAACCCTAAGATAGCTACAATATAATTCATAATTACATTGTAGCTATTTTAGGGTTTATATTTATTTTACAGGTAACTTGTTATTTATTTTAACTAGGTACAATAGCTATTAAATAGTTAATAACTATTTAATAGCTACCTAGTTAAAATAATTACCAATTTACCTGTAAAATAAATCCTAACCTAAGTTACAAATACACCTACACTATCAATAAATTAATTAAATAAACTACAAATATCCAAACTAAAATATAATTAAATACACTAAACTAAATTACAAAAAAAAAAAAACACTGAATTACAAAAAAAAAAAGATTACAAGATTTTTAAGCTAATTAAAAATAAAATAAATAATTCTAATCAGCCAATAGAATTACATTAGCTCTTATTCTATTGGCTATTTAAATCATCCAATAGAATTAAAGTAGCTCGCATACGCTTGGCTGATTTAAATTTGAAGACTCAAATCAGCCAATAGGAATTCAAGGGACGCCATTTTTAATCGCGTACCTTGAATTCCTATTCAGTGTACGGCGGCGATCGTATGAAGAGGATCCTCCACGCTCCAGCTCCGGTCTTCAGTTCCAGCGGTCTTCAGTTCCAGCGTCGCCGATCTTCAGTTCCAGCATCGCCGGTCTTCAGTTCCAGATGGACGGTCTTCAGCTCCGCGGTCATCGATCTTCAACTCCTCCGCTCTGCCCCGGCTGGATCCTTGAAGAAGAAGAGGTCGCCGCCTGGAAGAAGACTTCTCTGCCTGGAACAGGACCTTCTCCGCTGGTCTTCAGGACAGGTAAGGAGCACTTGGGGGTTAGACTTAGGTTTTTTAAGGGGGGATTGGGTGGGTTAGAGTAGGGGTATGTGTGTGGTGGGTTGTAATGGGGGGTTGTTGTTTTTTTACAGGCAAAATAGCTGATTACTTTGGGGCAATGCCCCACAAAAGGCCCTTTTAAGGGCTGGTAATAGAGCTGATTACTTTTGTAATTTAGATTAGGGTAGGGACATTTTTTTATTTTGGGGGGCTTTGTTATTTTATTTGGGGGCTTAGAATAGGTGTAATTAGCTTAGAAATCTTGTAATCTTTTTTTATTTTTTGTAATTTAGTGTGTTTTTTGTAATTTAGTTTAGTGTATTTAATTGTATTTTAGTTTAGATATTTGTAGTTTATTTAATTAATTTATTGATAGTGTAGGTGTATTTGTAACTTAGGTTAGGATTTATTTTACAGGTAAATTGGTAATTATTTTAACTAGGTAGCTATTAAATAGTTATTAACTATTTAATAGCTATTGTACCTAGTTAAAATAAATACCAAGTTACCTTAAAATAAATATAAACCCTAAAATAGCTACAATGTAATTATGAATTATATTGTAGCTATCTTAGGGTTTATTTTATAGGTAAGTATTTAGTTTTAAATAGGAATAATTTAGTTAATATTATTAATATTATTTAGATTTATTTTAATAATAATTAAGTTAGGGGTGTTAGAGTTAGCTAGGGTTAATATAGTTAATATATATAATATAATAACTAAATTAACTATATTAACCCTAATATAATTAAGGTTAATATAGTTAATATAGGTGGCGGTGGTGTAGGGGGGTCAGATTAGGGGTTAATATATTTACTATAGGTGGCGGCGGTGTAGGGGGATTAGATTACATTACAGGCAAAAGAGCTGATTACTTTGTGACAATGCCCCGCAAAAAGCCCTTTTATGGGCTGGTAAAAGAGCTTGTTACTTTGGGGCAATGCCATGCAAAAGGCCCTTTTAAGGGCTGGTAATAGAGCTGGTTACTTTGGGGCAATAAGAAAAAAAGGGGGCGGGGCGTGAGGGCGCTAGTGAAAGCTTAAGAAATCAAATGTGTTTATACTTGGCACAATGTGTGTATGTATAGATAAAATTTCTTTAGTTGATTATTCAAAGTTTATTATTTTTAAGATACAGTATGACTATCATAATTTGTCAAAATGTGGATAAAGTGCACTGTGTGATAGATCTTATGCACCCAAAAGTTCCTTGAATATTCAATACTATATAGAATCAATGCTTTGCTGAAAATTTCATACGTTTTGGGTTTTGTATTCCATATGTGTTAACTTACAAATTTCTAAATATAACGATGTTTCAAAGTATCTAAATGCAAATACTATATAGGTATATATATTTCACACAAATATATTTCAGAAAACCACTGAGAAGGAAAATAAATCTTAATAAAAGTTATTTATTGTAGCAATATAAAATCAGATTTGATAATATAGAATAAAGGGATGTCTCCCCAATAAACGAGAGACATTAGGGGGTAATAATTTTAATATAGATGGCGGCTGTGTAGGGGGATTACATTAGGCGTTAATAATTTTATTGTAGGTGGCGACGGTGTAGGGGGCTCACATTAGGGGGTTAGACATTTAATGTAGGTGGTGGCGGGGTCCGGGAGCGGCGGTTTAGGGGTTAAACACTTTATTAGGGATTGCGGAGGGGGATCGCGGTTGACAGATAGATAGACATTGCGCATGCATTAGGTTTTAGGTTTTATTTTGCAGCTAGTTTATGGGAGTTACGGGGCTGCAATACACAGCGTAAGGCTTACTACGCCTGCAATTTGTGGCGAGGTGAAAATGGAGTAAGATTCTTCCTTACGTTGTATATTGGATACCAAACTGCGCTGGTTTGGTATACCTGTCTATGGGCCAAAAAACTATGGCCAAAGGCAGAAATATACGAGCGTAACTTCTATGTTACGCCGTATATAGGATACCAAACCAGCGCAAATTTTGGCGTCGCCGGCTTTTGCTGGCGACGATTTATATCGGATCGGGCCCAAGATTGCAGACATGCACTAAAATACCTGCCAAAAGTGCAATGTCACTGCAGTGCAGATACAACTGTGACACACAACTTAGACAAAGGGATCAATATAACGAGTGTTTAACTTGATCTACATATATCCATATACTTAAAGAAAAAGATACACAACGATCTTTGCCCTTTTATCACTTTTTTGTTTGCCCCATTTTTTTATTTCTCTCCCCTTTTTACATCTCTGCCCTTTTTCTTTTTGTTTCTTTCTCACTACTTTTTGAAATATTCAATTTCTTTTTTGTTACCTTTATTTATCAAGCTGATTCTGTAAAATTCTGCAGGCTTAAAGGGACAGTAAAGTCAAAATTAAACTCTCATGAATCAGATAGAACATGCAATTTTAAACAACTTTCCTATTCTCTTCTATTATGAAATGTCTTTTGTTTTTTTGGTATCCTTTGTGGAAGACTAAATATAGGTAGGCTTAGGAGCACGCACATGTCTATAGCAGACTATGCAGCAGTGTTTGTAACTGTACATTTCATTGCTATAAACAATGTTGCAAACGTGCATGCTCCTAAGTCCACTTAGTATTACTATTTAATAAACAATACAAAAATAACTAAACAAAATTGGTAAGAGAAATCATTTGGAAAGCTGTTTAAAAAGTCATGCTCTGTTACAATCAATTTGTTAAATTTTGACTTTACTGTCCCTTCAATATGCAACGTCTTTAAAACTGCTGCTGAGTGAGAGTAGGCTGCCAGACTTTCTCACACAAGACACAACAAAGATTTTAATCCACTCTCTCATAATTTCACACCTTGACTATTGCAATCTGGTACCCAGCTGAAGCCTATCTTCTTTAAAGTCCATAATAGAGTTATCTAGCCCCCAGAAAAAAGCAAAAAAATATTTACCCTAACAATCAAGACCCTCAATAATGCTGCTCCCCCCTATATTTCTGACCTTTTCTCCAGATACTCCCACTCCTGTACCCTTCACTCTGCTCATGACCACCTTCTCTTCTCATCTATTGTTACTTTCTCACATTCCCATCTACAACTAAGAGGCCTATTTATCAAAGGTCTGTCGGACCTGATCCGACAGTGCGGATCAGGTCCGACAGACCTTGCTGAATGCAGAGAGCAATACGCTCTCTGTATTCAGCATTGCACCAATAGCTCTTGTGAGCTGCTGGTGCAATGCCGCCCCCTGCAGATTCATGGCCAATCGCCCGCTAGCAAGGGGTGTCAATCAACCCGATCATTCTCGATTGGGTTGAATTGTGGCGATGTCTGCTCAGAGCAGGTGGACAGGGTTATGGAGCTTGATAAATGGGCCTCTACATCTATCTATCCATCTATCAATCATCTATCTATCTAGCTATCCATCTATCTATAAATTTAAATCTCTATCTATCTATCTATCTATCTATCATCTATCTATCTATCTTTCTATCTATACACACACATACACAATTATTTGCATTTCCTTGCATTCTCTGCTCTTCATTCACACATGCCCTGGTGAATACCACTATTTCATATAAAAGAGCACTCACAGGGGTCTGATATTCAAAACCTCCCCAGCATGGAGAGGAATCATGCAACATCTTTAGGATTTAATTTTAGACCTTGTATTGCAATGTAGGAGTCTCTGTTTCACATATAGCAACATAAACACTTTGCAAGATAAGATCATCTCACCTGAGCGTTTTTGAATATGTGGCCTTGGATCTTAAAATGCAAAAAATAGTTTCCCAATTTTATTTGGAAATCCCTAATACATCATAAACAATCTGGCAACATATCAGCTCAATATAACCAACTGTGCATAAAACTCTCAAGTGCTTCATCTTTTCATATCCATAACCCCTGCATTACGTTTGCTAAGAAATGACGCCAAAATGACATCACTAATATGTTTATAAAATATGTTTATAAAATCTATGGAGAGAAAACCAGGGCATACCATTGTATCAAATATGCACTCTCTTTTTCAACTAGAAGACTAATATGTTGACAATTTTCAACAGCACACAGTATCTAAGCCAAAAGCATTTTTACCAGATTCTAAAACACTTAACAGAGCATCATGGATGCATAATCAGGTGATCCTTTGGTTACCCTTGCTGTTAACAGCCTCTATACCATCAATCCTCATAATGTTGGCATAGAGCTGGTAAGATATTATGTCATTCAGGATGTAAACTATCATGGTCCTCCAGTGGAATTTATTTTGGATTTAATTATGTCATGTCTTACACAAATTATTTTAAATTTATGCTTTGCCGTATGTAAGCTTTAAATTAGAATATGACTTAAACAATATATACTTTTTGGGCTTGGATATATATAATAGTAGTGTGCAATATGGTTACAAATAGGGTACCACTCTTTAGTTGAAGCCTACAAATAGAATGGTTTACAGCAAAGGTAAAAACTTAAGGGACATTGTAGCAAAGACGGACCTCACAAGGACAACAAAATTGCAGAGCTGGCTACCTAGGAAAAACAATAGATGCTTCTGATGTGGCAATTGTATTAAATGCAATATGTTTATCATTGACTAGACGTTCCATCACCCACATGCAGCAAGGAATTATGACATCCAACATAGGATGACTTGCAACTCAGATTTTGTGGTGTACCTAATAATTTGCTCATGTAGCCCTTGCTACCTGTGGAAAACAAGAAATCCTTTTAAAGAAAAAACATCAATAAGACAGAGAGGCGTCACATGTGCCTATCAGTCTAAGAACAGCCAATATAATCACATCAGGAGAAACAGGGGTACTCACAGTCTGCTGTAAAATGCATGCTTGTAAATCACATCTTACCAGTTCACTGAATCCAGGTATCTAACTTCCAGTCAATAGGATCTCAACATTCAAATGACCTGCTGCTGCTTCAACATAAATATATAACTACTGACCTATGAGTGTGGTTGGCTACACAAGGTTATGAGGCTAATGTCACTCCCCCGGCCAATTGCAAAGGGGTGGTAACATGTCACGAGTGATACTCTGATCATACTACACTCACCTAACTAATAGTGAACAAAGAATTACAAAGAATTGGTGGCCCAAACTGGGAACTGTGTATTTAAAAATAACAAACGATAATAATCTATAGAGATCTTCCTACAGACACATGAACAGAGTGTATAAGAAACTACAAGGCTCTAAAATGAAAAGTTAAATATATAGATACATATTATAATAAGTGAGCTAAATTAGTGACATGTGTTAATATAGTGAACATGTATATAATCATTACATTTGTAATAGGTAACGTGTAAAAATAATCTATATGTGTATAAATAAAAATATTTAGATGTAAGATGATATCCATAATCTTGCAATAAATGACAATATCTATACAGTAAACCCTAAGAGAATATGATTGAACTATATGTGTATGATGTGAATAGAGTAAAAAAAAAATAGAACACTGGATATTACAAAATTGTTGGTGAATACAACATGTAGCTAGAAAGATCTCAACATAGAACTATAGTTTACAAAAAACTAAAATAAGTTAACTAAAGACAGCAGAGTCAATCAATTCATTAAAACCAAGTGGAAATAATGACTGGAATCTGTAGATCCAATTGGTTTTTCTCTGGCACAATTTGCTAAACTTATTGTACCCATTTGAACTAGGAATACTTTCTAAAGGTGTAATGGAAAAGTGACAAACTCCTTTCATGTGTTCGTAAACATAATGCCTAGAAACACTGGCCTAGATTTAGAGTTGGGCGGTAGCCGTCAAAACCAGTGTTAGAGGCTCCTAACGCTGGTTTTTACCGCCCTCTGGTATTTGGAGCCAGTCATTAAAGGGTCTAACGCTCACTTTCCAGCCGCGACTTTTCCATACCGCAGATCCCCTTACGTCAATTGCGTATCCTATCTTTTCAATGGGATCTTTCTAACGCCGGTATTTAGAGTCGTGGCTGAAGTGAGCGTTAGAAATCTAACAACAAAACTCCAGCCGCAGAAAAAAGTCAGGAGTTAAGAGCTTTCTGGGCTAACGCCGGTTTATAAAGCTCTTAACTTCTGTGCTCTAAAGTACACTAACATCCATAAACTACCTATGTACCCCTAAACTGAGGTCCCCCCACATCACCGCCACTCTATTAAAAATTTTTAACCCCTAATCTGCCGACCACACGCCGCTGCCACCTAAGTTATCCCTATGAACCCCTAATCTGCTGCCCCTAACACCGCCGACCCCTATATTATATTTATTAACCCCTAATCTGCCCCCCTCACCGTCGCCTCCACCTGCCTACACTTATTAACCCCTAATCTGCCGAGCGAACCGCACCACTACTATAATAAAGTTATTAACCCCTAATCCGCCTCACTCCCGCCTCAATAACCCTATAATAAATAGTATTAACCCCTAATCTGCCCTCCCTATCATCGCCGACATCTAACTTCAAGTATTAACCCCTAATCTGCCGATCGGAGCTCACCGCTACTCTAATACATTTTTTAACCCCTAAAGCAAATTCTAACCCTAACCCTAACACCCCCCTAAGTTAAATATAATTTTATTCTAACAAAATAAATTAACTCTTATTAAATAAATTATTCCTATTTAAAGCTAAATACTTACCTGTAAAATAAACCCTAATATAGCTACAATATAAATTATAATTATATTGTAGCTATTTTAGGATTAATATTTATTTTACAGGCAACTTTGTATTTATTTTAACCAGGTACAATAGCTATTAAATAGTTAATAACTATTTAATAGTTACCTAGTTAAAATAATTACAAAATTACCTGTAAAATAAATCCTAACCTAAGTTACAATTAAACCTAACACTACACTATCAATAAATTAATTAAATACAATTCCTACAAATAAATACAATTAAATAAACTAACTAAAGTACAAAAAATAAAAAAGAACTAAGTTACAAAAAATAAAAAAATATTTACAAACATTAGAAAAAAATTACAACAATTTTAAACTAATTACACCTACTCTAAGCCCCCTAATAAAATAACAAAGACCCCAAAATAAAAAAATGCCCTACCCTATTCTAAATTACAAAAGTTCAAAGCTCTTTTACCTTACCAGCCCTTAAAAGGGCCCTTTGCGGGGCATGCCCCAAAGAATTCAGCTCTTTTGCCTGTAAAAAAACATACAATACCCCCCCCAACATTACAACCCACCACCCACATACCCCTAATCTAACCCAAACCCCCCTTAAATAAACCTAACACTAAGCCCCTGAAGATCTTCCTACCTTCCATCTTCACCGACGACTTCCCGACGAATAACGGTTCCTTTAAGGGACGTCATCCAAGATGGCGTCCCTCGAATTCCGATTGGCTGATAGGATTCTATCAGCCAATTGGAATTAAGGTAGGAAGATTCTGATTGGCTGATGGAATCAGCCAATCAGAATCAAGTTCAATCCGATTGGCTGATTCAATCAGCCAATCAGATTGAGCTCGCATTCTATTGTCTGTTCCGATCAGCCAATAGAATGCGAGCTCAATCTGATTGGCTGATCAGATTGGCTGATTGGCTTGATTCTGATTGGCTGATTCCATCAGCCAATCAAAATTTTCCTACCTTAATTCCGATTGGCTGATAGAATCCTATCAGCCAATCGGAATTCGAGGGACGCCATCTTGGATGACGTCCCTTAAAGGAACCGTCATTCATTGGGAAGTCGTCGGAAGAAGAAGATGGGTCCGCGGTGGAGGTCTTCAAGATGGAGCCGGTCGTCATTGGATCAAGATAGAAGATGCCGCTTGGAAGAAGATGGTTGCCGGTCCGGATCTACTTTTCTTCCCAGATAGGATGAAGACTTTGGAGCCTCTTCTGGACTTCTTCAGCCGGCGCTTGATAGAAGACTTCAGCCGGATGATGGATGTCTAGCCCCCTCTTGGGCTTGGATGAAGATTTTGGAGCCTGGAACGATCGGTGATACCTGGCATGGTGAAGACAAGGTAGGAAGATCTTCAGGGGCTTAGTGTTAGGTTTATTTAAGGGGGGTTTGGGTTAGATTAGGGGTATGTGGGTGGTGGGTTGTAATGTTGGGGGGGGTATTATATGTTTTTTTTACAGGCAAAAGAGCTGAATTCTTTGGGGCATGCCCCGCAAAGGGCCCTTTTAAGGGCTGGTAAGGTAAAAGAGCTTTGAACTTTTGTAATTTAGAATAGGGTAGGGCATTTTTTTATTTTGGGGGTCTTTGTTATTTTATTAGGGGGCTTAGAGTAGGTGTAATTAGTTTAAAATTGTTGTAATTTTTTTCTAATGTTTGTAAATATTTTTTTATTTTTTGTAACTTAGTTCATTTTTATTTTTTGTACTTTAGTTAGTTTATTTAATTGTATTTATTTGTAGGAATTGTATTTAACTTATTTATTGATAGTGTAGTGTTAGGTTTAATTGTAGATAATTGTAGGTAGTTTATTTAATTAATTTATTGATAGTGTAGTGTTAGGTTTAATTGTAGATAATTGTAGGTAGTTTATTTAATTAATGTATTGATAGTGTAGTGTGAGGTTTAATTGTAACTTAGGTTAGGATTTATTTTACAGATAATTTTGTAATTATTTTAACTAGGTAGCTATTAAATAGTTATTAACTATTTAATAGCTATTGTACCTGGTTAAAATAAATACAAAGTTGCCTGTAAAATAAATATTAATACTAAAATAGCTACAATATAATTATAATTTATATTGTAGCTATATTAGGGTTTATTTTACAGGTAAGTATTTAGCTTTAAATAGGAATAATTTATTTAATAAGAGTTCATTTATTTCGTTAGATAAAAATTATATTTAACTTAGGGGGGTGTTAGTGTTAGGGTTAGACTTAGCTTTAGGGGTTAATACATTTATTATAGTAGCGGTGAGCTCTGATCGGCAGATTAGGGGTTAATTATTGTAGGTAGCTGGCGGTGACGTTGTGGGGGGCAGATTAGGGGTTAATAAATATAATATAGGGGTCGGCGGTGTTAGGGGCAGCAGATTAGGGGTACATAACTATAATGTATGTTGCGGCGGTGTAGGGAGCGGCAGATTAGGGGTTAATAATAATATGCAGGTGTCAGCGATAGCGGGGGCGGCAGATTAGGGGTTAATAAGTGTAAGGTTAGGGGTGTTTAGACTCGGGGTACATGTTAGAGTGTTAGGTGCAGACGTAGGAAATGTTTCCCTATAGAAAACAATGGGGCTGCGTTAAGAGCTGAACGCTGCTTTTTTGCAGGTGTTAGGTTTTTTTTCAGCTCAAACAGACCCATTGTTTTCTATGGGGATATCGTGCACGAGCACGTTTTTGAAGCTGGCCGCATCCGTAAGCACCGCTGGTATCTAGAGTTGCAGTGGCGTTAAATTATGCTCTACGCTCCCTTTTTGGAGCCTAACGCACTGAAAACCCAGCCATTCTGTGAACTCTAAATAGACTTCAATAGGCAGGCGAATTTTTAAACCCACAGGGACTTTTTCTGGCCACAATAGTGATGGAAAAGTTGTTTCAAGGGTACTAACACCTGGACTGTGGCATGCCGGAGGGGGATCCATGGCAAAACACCCATGGAAAATTACATAGTTGATGCAGAGTCTGGTTTTAATCTATAAAGGGCATAAATCACCTAACATTCATAAATTGTTTGGAATAACGTGCTTTAAAACATCAGGTATGTACACTACTGTTACACCAGATATGAGTTGCACTGGGGTGACACTGTGCCCTGGCAGGCACTTAAACGCACACGTGTGAAGGAAACTGACTGCTAATATTTAACACAGTCAAAAAAGTGTTGTTTTTTTTAAAATCTACATTACTGTTACACCAGATATGAGTTGCACTGGGATGACACTGTGCCCTGGCAGGCAGGCACTTAAACGCACACGTGTGAAGGAAACTGACTGCTATTATTTAACACAGTCAAAAAAGTGTTGTTTTTTTTAAATCTACACTACTGTTACACCAGATATGAGTGGTGGCACTGGGCAAGTGGGCACAGTATACGCTGTGAGCCTGACACACACGCTGGCAGGCAGGCAACTGCAATTAGATTACATAGGGAAAAAAAAGCAGCCCTAAAAAGGGCTTTTTGGGGTGCTGTCCTTACAGCAGAGATCAGATGAGTCCTTCAGGACTGTAGTGGACACTGAATACACTATCCTAGCTATCGATTTCCCTACTAAATCAGCAGCAGCTTCACTGTCCCTACTCTCACTAACAATGCAGCTTCCGAATGAATCTAAAATGGATGCTGTCCAGGAGGTAGGAGGGTCTGGGAGGGAGGGTCTGCTGCTGCTTGGCTGGAATGTGCCTGCTGACTGTGAGGTACAGGGTCAAAGTATTACTCAATGATGAGGAACAGGGGGCGGATCGAAGATCGCATATGTTCGCCCGCCACGGCAAACGCGAACATGCTATGTTCGCCAGGAACTATTCGCTGGTGAACAATTCGCGACATCACTATACCTTATGAGAGAAGAGGTACAAAGAAAGGCTATCCATACACAGAAGCACTATTATTCCTGCCTTGAGAGATGGCAAGGCGTTTTGCTGATAAACTAAATATAGTTGCTATGTTTAGGTCTATTTTATTAGGCAGGATTGCACCATTATCATGAGGAGGAGATAGACACCAGGAATTTATTAAAAGGGAGGACAGGTGGATTTTACTGCCTTGATATATAGGTTTCTAAGGGCTTGAATACAACCCAAGATTTTTCCATAATTAACTAATTATGTGTGAGGTCAATATGCTGACATAATATTAACCTATGGGTCCTTTGGAATCTCACACATTCAAGTACTGGTTAGCCTTCTGATGGATTCCAAATGTGATAAAACAGGGTGCAGGGGATCAAGTCAAACTTTTAGTATGTTTTCGGCAATTCGATGAGGCACCTTGGGGATACCACTTGTTTGGGGGTGCTAGCCTTTCTGGCTGGCTCTCTGGCTCCACCTGCTTGCCAGCAGCAGGCAGTTACTCAATAAACACCCTATGTACCAGATGATGAGTGGAAGGTTAACAGTGAAAATGGGTTTATCGCAAGTGTAAGGGAGTTTATGTATTTATAAATAAATAGAACATATCTTTCTATGTGAAGAACATTGGAATGTAAAATATTCATATTTTCACGTCAGGTTAGCGCACCTGAAAATATACAATTCTTTTTGCATGAGTAGGGTGTTAGTTTTTTTTTTCCTTTTTTGCTCCATTGACTTCTATGGGGAATACGTTATTGTGCACATGATATTCTAAGTTAGGCTTTTTACACGCATTGGGTTAGCGCGCAAGTGAAAACTGTTTGCTTTTAACTTGTAATATGAGTGGAGTTAGCGCTCAAGCCAGAATGTTAAATAACACTCAACTTGTAATCCGGCCCTATATAAACTGCTTCCTGTGTTTGCCCGTTTATAGGACTGTATTCCTGGGTGTGCTACTTCCGTTCCTGTTACTGCTGTTCTCTGTGTACGACCCCTACCTGTTTTCTGAACTTAGCCTTTGGATTCTAATTTGGTTCTGTTGCTGCCTGCTAAATTCTGGCTTTTGGCCTGGATGATGTTTACCCTTTTGCCACCTGATTTGGTACTGTATTTAGACTGCACAGAACAGACCTTGATTTTGTCTTGTCCTATGGATTTGTCAAGTCATGGGCCTAACCCTCCTTGCTGGGGCAGTGTGTCTCATTGTCACTTCCCAACCTCATGGTCCTTTCCCGGACTGACTTTACTATTCCTGCGACACCTATTAGTACTGCTGTTGGAAACTTCTATATTGGTCTGGCATTTTTCCTCTTCCTCACTGACTTCAACTTTAGTAATGTGTACCTAGACTCCTGCAGAATTAACACAAGCACTCCCCTTAGTGGCAGAAATGCACTATTGGTGCCAAATTCAAATGTACAAACAGTATTGCACGGAAGGTGTTAGAGATTTATAGATAACACCATACCTCCTATACCAGCTGCACTTATTTAGCAACCGTGTAAAACACTGCTGTTCAGTCAGCTCAGTGCTCAGTTATTAAAGGGCTATCATAGTATGAAGTCCTGTAAATAAACAATAGTTACTTGCCCTAACCTTTTACCTATATTTCTGTCTATGAAAAATTGCTGCCTGCCCTGACCCCTTTCCTGTATTCCCATCTATAAACCATTGCAGCCTGCCCTGAACTTGAAACATTTTTTACCTTGCTTTTGAATTGCCCTTCAGAACAATGCACTCTCCTATATACTACAGGTATCCAGTTTTATATATATATATATATATATATATATATATATATATATATATATATATATATATATATATATATATATATATATTAAGAAAGAATAGCGGAGGGGACGCAACTGCTGTGAGCTTATAAAAAAGATATCCAACCAGTTAACTCCTAAGCATGTACTGGTATGGTCAAGAATATATCAAGTGTCTGGTGCAGACCCTTATATAGAATAGAAGAGTTTATTAAGAGAGAATAAATCCTGGAAAAAATATATAGACCAGGATAAAAGACAGGGAGTTCAGCACTCTTTTCAAAATTTAAATTTAAGCTCTAAAATGGATTATATAATGTGTCAAACATGTAATGCTTGTGTAGCTGCAAATGAGAGAACTCTCTGGCACCTAAGGTTAAATCTCAAATGAGTATTCAGATAGGTAAAAAATACCAAAGACCCAAATGGTATATATAATCACTTTATAAAGATGTTAAATTGCATAAAAAATACAACATACATACAAACCTGACCGGTCAGGGGATAGTGTCAATACGTGAACAGAAATCATTAAAATGATATGTAGATAACTAGTCAGGCCAGTAGAACCTCTTGAGTATACTGCTGTGTTAGAACGGGGAACAGTAATCAGACTACTACACCCTACTGCTTGTGGCACCTTAGTATGTAAGGCTTAATGCTGGGCAGATATATAGCTGGGATCTAAGTAGTTACAGTTAGTGTGCCCCAAATTGCATGCAAATGTGTTAATACATATTAAGGCCTAGACATTTTAGTAGTCTGATTACTGTTCCCCGTTCTAACACTACAGTATACTCAAGAGGTTCTACTGGCCTGATTAATTATCTACATATCATGTTAAAATTAACCGCTATCCTGCCCCCTCCCTATACCGCCGCACTCTATAATAAAGTTATTAACCCCTATCCTGCTGATCCCGGACCTCGCCGCAACTAAATAAATAGTTTAACCCCTAAACCGCTGCTCCCGGACCCCGCCGCAACCTATATTAAACTTATTAACCCCTATCCTGCCCCCCCTACACCGTCGCCACCTATAATAAATTTATTAACCCCTATCCTGCCCCCCACTACACTGCCGCCACTGTAATAAAATTATTAACCCCTAAACCTATGTCTAACACTAACCCTAACACCCCCCTAACTTAAATATTAATTAAATAAATCTAAATAATATTTCTTTTATTAACTAAATTAATCCTATTTAAAACTAAATACTTACCTTTAAAATAAACCCTAATATAGCTACAATATAAATAATAATTATATTGTAGCTATCTTAGGATTTATTTTTATTTTACAGGCATCTTTCAATTTATTTTAACTAGGTACAATAGCTATTAAATAGTCATTAACTATTTAATAGCTACCTAGTTAAAATAAAGAGAAATTAACCTGTAAAATAAAAACTAACCTAAGTTACAATTACACCTAACACTACACTATACTTTAATACATTATTCCTATTTAAAACTAAATACTTACCTGTAAAATAAACCCTAAGATAGCTACAATGTAATTAATAATTACATTGTAGCTTTTTTAGGATTTATATTTATTTTACAGGTAACTTTGTATTTATTTTAGCTAGTTAGAATAGTTATTAGATAGTTAACTATTTAATAACTACCTAGCTAAAAGAAATACAAAATTACCTGTAAAATAAATCCTAACCTAAGTTACAATTAAACCTAACACTACACTATCATTAAATTAATTAAATAAATTAACTACAAATAACTACAATTAAATACAATTACATAAACTAACTAAAGTACAAGAAATAAAAAAAGCTAAGTTGCAAAAAATAAAAAAATAAGTTACAAACATTTAAAAAATATTACAACAATTTTAAGCTACTTACACCTAATCTAAGCCCCCTAATAAAATAACAAAGCCCCCTAAAATAAAAAAATGCCCTACCCTATTCTAAATTAAAAAAGTTCAAAGCTCTTTTACCTTACCAGCCCTTAAAAGGGCCTTTTGCGGGGCATGCTCCAAAGAATTCTGCTCTTTTGCCTGTAAAAGAAAAATACAACCCCCCAACATTAAAACCCACCACCCAAATACCCCTAATCTAACCCAAACCCCCCTTAAATAAACCTAACACTACCCCCTGAAGATCATCCTACCTTGAGTCATCTTCAGCCAGCCGACCCACCGATGGAACCGAAGAGGAGATCCGGAGCGGCAGAAGTCATCATCCAATGCGCGCTGAAGAAGTCTTCCATCCGATGAAGTCATCATCCAGGCGGCGCTGAAGAAGTCTTCCATCCGGGCGATGTCATCTTCCAAGTGGCGTCTTCAATCTTCTTTCTTCCGGATCCATCTTCATCCTGTCGACGTGGAACATCCTTCTTCCCCGACGGACTAACGACGAATGAAGGCTCCTTTAAGGGACGTCATCCAAGATGGCGTCCCTTCAATTCCGATTGGCTGATAGGATTCTATCAGCCAATCGGAATTAAGGTAGGAAAAATCTGATTGGCTGATTGAATCAGCCAATCAGATTGAGCTCGCATTCTATTGGCTGATCGGAACAGCCAATAGAATGTGAGCTCACTCTGATTGGCTGATTGGATCAGCCAATCGGATTGAACTTCAATCTGATTGGCTGATTGAATCAGCCAATCAGATTTTTCCTACCTTAATTCCGATTGGCTGATAGAATCCTATCAGCAATCGGAATTGTAGGGACGCCATCTTGGATGACATCCCTTAAAGGAACCTTCATTCAGTCGTCGGCCGTCGGGGAAGAAGGATATTCCGCGTCGGCGGGATGAAGATGGATCCGGAAGAAAGAAGATTGAAGACGCCGCTTGGAAGATGACATTGCCCGGATGGAAGACCTCTTCAGCGCCGCCTGGATGATGACTTCATCGGATGGAAGACTTCTTCAGCGCGCCTTGGATGATGACTTCTGCCGCTCCGGATCTCCTCTTCGGTTCCATCGGTGGGTCGGCTGGCAGAAGACTGCTCAAGGTAGGATGATCTTCAGGGGGGTAGTGTTAGGTTTATTTAAGGGGGGTTTGGGTTAGATTAGGGGTATGTGGGTGGTGGGTTTTAATGTTGGGGGGGTTGTATTTTTCTTTTATAGGGAAAAGAGCAGAATTCTTTGGGGCATGCCCCGCAAAAGGCCCTTTTAAGGGCTGGTAAGGTAAAAGAGCTTTGAACTTTTTTAATTTAGAATAGGGTAGGGCTTTTTTTATTTTGGGGGGCTTTGTTATTTTATTAGGGGGCTTAGATTAGGTGTAAGTAGCTTAAAATTGTTGTAATATATTTTAAATGTTTGTAATTTATTTTTTTATTTTTTGTAACTTAGCTTTTTTTATTTTTGTACTTTAGTTAGTTTATGTAATTGTATTTAATTGTAGTTATTTGTAGTTAATTTATTTAATTAATTTAATGATAGTGTAGTGTTAGGTTTAATTGTAACTTAGGTTAGGATTTATTTTACAGGTAATTTTGTATTTCTTTTAGCTAGGTAGTTATTAAATAGTTAATAACTATTTAATAACTATTCTAACTAGCTACAATAAATGCAAAGTTACCTGTAAAATAAATATAAACCCTAAAATAGCTACAATGTAATTATTAATTACATTGTAGCTATCTTAGGGTTTATTTTACAGGTATTTAGTTTTAAATAGGATTCATTTATTTAATGATAGTGTAGTGTTAGGTGTAATTGTAACTTAGGTTAGTTTTTATTTTACAGGTAAATTTCTCTTTATTTTAGCTAGGTAGCTATTAAATAGTTAATAACTATTTAATAGCTATTGTACCTAGTTAAAATAAATTGAAAGATGCCTGTAAAATAAAAATAAATCCTAAGATAGCTACAATGTAGCTATTATTTATATTGTAGCTATATTAGGGTTTATTTTAAAGGTAAGTATTTAGTTTTAAATTGGATTAATTTAGTTAATAAGAGAAATATTATTTAGATTTATTTAATTAATATTTAAGTTAGGGGGGTATTAGGGTTAGACTTAGGTTTAGGGGTTTATAATTTTATTACAGTGGCGGCAGTGTAGTGGGGGGCAGGATAGGGGTTAGTAAATTTATTATAGGTGGCGACGGTGTAGGGGGCAGATTAGGGGTTAATAAGTTTAATATAGGTTGCGGCGGGGTCCGGGAGCGGCGTTTAAGGGGTTAAACTATTTATTTAGTTGCGGCGAGGTCCGGGATCCGCAGGATAGGGGTTAATAAATTTATTATAGAGGGCGGCGGTATAGGGGGGGCAGGATAGGGGTTACTAGGTATAATGTAGGTGGCGGCGGGGTCCGGGAGCGGCAGTTTAGGGGTTAATACATATATTATAGTTGCGGCGGGCACCGGCAGCGGCATTTTAGGGGTTAATACATATATTATAGTTGCGGCGGGGACCGGGAGCGGCGGTTTAGGGGTTAACATATTTAGTATAGCTTGCGGAGGGGACCGGGAGCGGCGGTTTAGGGGGTAATAACGTTATTTAGTTGCGGCTGTGTAGGGGGGACAGATTAGGTGTGTTTAGACTTGGGGTACATGTTAGGGTGTTAGATATAAACAGCTCCCATAGGAATCAATGGGATGTCGGGCAGCAGCGAACATGAACTTTCGCTATGGTCAGACTCCCATTAATTCCTATGGGATCCGCCACCTCCAGGGCGGCGGTTTGAAAACCAGGTACGCTGGGCCGGAAAAGTGCCGAGCGTACCTGCTAGTTTTTTGATAACTAGCAAAAGTAGTCAGATTGTGCCTCACTTGTATGCGGAACATCTGTAGTGATGTAAGCATCGATCTGTGTCGGACTGAGTCCGGCGGATCGAAGCTTACGTCACAAAATTCTACTTTTGCCGGTATCTAGTGCTTGATAACTTAGGCGAATCAGCCTTGCCACAAATACGCTGCGGAATTCCAGCATATTTGAGGTTGACAGCTTGATAACCAGAGTGACCTGTTGGATGTGTAAAAATCCGCCAGCTCACCAGCTTCCAATGCTGTTATGGGTTTATGGTCCAAAACCCATTCTTGAACTTCTGCTGGGCACAGCTGCATAAATTGCTCCTTCACAATCAAATCTTCCAGCTCCTCCATAGTGGAAACTTTTAATCCTCTGACCCACTGTTTAAAGGTTGTCATCAAGTTCCCAACAGCTGTAGTATAGCTCTCTGACAAACCTTTCTGCAGAGAACGGAATTTCTTCCTGTACACCTCAGGAGTAAGATTATACCTCCTCTGCAATGCAGCTTTAATGGAATCATAGTCCTGATCAAACTCTGGGGGTAGTTCATCAAACACCTCCAGTGCAGGACCTTTCAGGCCAGGGGTAAGGTACTTGGCCCACTGCTCCCTTGACAACTGGAACTGTCTGCAAACTTTCTCAAAGCTACGCAGGAATATATCCACATCTCCATCTTTCTCCAGAGTGGGAAAATTCTCTGCACGCACTCGGGGAGCAGGTGGGTCTCTAGGTTCACTAACAACAGGTGAGACCATCCCTTTCTCCAACCGTGCAAGCTGTAGCTGATACTCTCTCTCCGCCTGTCGTTCAGCAGCCTGTCTTTCAGCTGCCAGAGCCCCTCTCTCAGCTGCCAGAGACTCTCTCTCATAAAACTTTGTAATCAGTTCCATGCGCAAACTTGCATCCACTGAGCCCATATGTTTAAGAACAGTTTGCAAATAACAGTCCAATGGATCCCCAGATCCTGATGAATCGCTGCCCCCAGCTGCAGACATCTCTCCTGAAACCTCAACTGGTGTGATATGGCTGTTATCATATTAAACAAGAGCTTGTATTAGTAAATCTTTGTTCTTTCCACGTGTTGGAATATCACGCTCCTGGCATAAGAGTGCCAGTGCTTCCTTCGTTTGTTGCTGATATAACTCCATAGTAAAAATAAAATAGAAAAGAAAAACAGAGAATAGGGAAGGGGACTGTTTGCAATGTGTGACTATATAATGCACTGAGTTTTAGCCTTTGGAAATTGTAAGAAACAATTTCTTTTAGTACCGGGATTTTCACACTAGTAAATCCGCAAGGGTGCGCCAGTCACTTATTTGGCACAGAAAGGGTTATCAGCCCCCTTTTACTGTCACCAATAGGTCACAATCTAGCCACACCAGGCAAGCTTGTGATTCAGTTTAGTGGGTACAAGGGTTAACCACACTCCCTAGTCTGTACTAGACGTAAGAGAAATGCCCAAAACTCCCTTCTAATGCCACCCACACTAAACCAACAATCCTATAGCTCCAATACTGCCACTACTTAAAATTTATTAAAGGGAAAATCCTAAGAAAAAACCCAGACTTTACACATTAACTCTCTAAATACAATTTAGCAGAAAATAACCTAAATTATACAGTTCTAATATTCCAGTCTCTTTCAGTAACGTGGTTCAATTATTAGACAAAGGCCAAACTTAATAAAGGAATTATTTATTATGCCAAAAATTATATGCACAATGCATTATTAATAAGTTGTTACAAATAAAATTACACATGCAAACAGTGTTTTAAAATAAAAAGAGTAGAAAAACAGAATTGAATACTTTCTTAGTTTCTTGATCTGTGCCAGGGGCTGGCATGAAAATGATAGCTCCTTACTTCTGTAGAACAGCTCCCCTTGTAAAAATGACATCTCATAGCTGAAAACAGATTCTTATACCTCTTTTCCATAGATCAGGTTGCCTGACCACACCCTCCTGGGCAGGCTTTTTTTAGAAACTATTTATGATGGGTCCTGGCACACCAAAGAAAACACAAACAAACCCAGTGCACAGCTATTTCTAAAAAACAAACAATGGTTCTTAGTTCACAAGCTGAACAGGAATTAACCCTTTCTTAGCTGAATCCTGAGGTATTCGTGATAGATATATATATATATATATATATATATATATATATATATGTATATATACCAAACTCCTGTGTAGTCTAGTAGCCGTGCTAGCAAATACTACAAATACAAATACTGCTACTTGTCTCCTATTGTATACTAGTCCTGACACTATCATATGGCTTGATGAACTCTCCATCTTGAGGCAACTAGTGGCCAGGAAAGTTAGGGAGAGAGATTCACACCCCTGGGCCTGACATAAAGTAAGGAGATGATAGAACCACATATCCTACAAGTCAAGGATAAGCAAAGAGGTCTAAGTGGCAGATAGGTCTTATAAATGACTAACATTACAGAACGAAAACATTTTTTCTTTAAAGAGGTAATATGGCCTGTTGAAAGGAGAGGATGTTAATGGATGCTGTCTATGGAGCCTATTGGGGATTGCACTATCCAGAGGCATATAACTTAGCCACATCTCAATGACATGATCCCTGTGAGTAAACAAGTGGGCATCACTAGAAGGAACGGCTTATGAAGAAGCTTTGAGATGCTTTGGCACTGCACAGTAGAGAATCGGTGAGTGATTGACAAGAATGTTGGTCTTGGTAAGCGTTTTTTATTTTAACAAATTTAAATGAATTTATAACAGTATGTTTAGTTTCTCAATATGTGAATGGATCCTGATATTTTGTTTATTGGTGTTGATATAATGTACTGTACTGATATGGTTAACAGTGGGGATGTAAGAATTACAGTTGAAGGGGTGATAAAATGATGCAGCTAACAAGGAGTATGCTTTTTTATGTATTAAGGGTTATGATGTATTAGGGCTATCAAAATAAAATTGGGAAACCATTTTTTGCATTTTAAGATACTATGGCCTAGATTTAGAGTTGGGCGGTAGCTGTCAAAACCAGCGTTAGAGGCTCCTAACGCTGGTTTTTACTGCCCTCTGGTATTTGGAGCCAGTCATTAAAGGGTCTAACGCTCACTTTCCAGCCGTGACTTTTCCATACCGCAGATCCCCTTACGTCAATTGCGTATCCTATCTTTTCAATGGGATCTTTCTAACGCTGGTATTTAGAGTCGTGGCTGAAGTGAGCGTTAGAAATCTAACGACAAAATTCCAGCCTCAGAAAAAAGTCAGTAGTTAAGAGCTTTCTGGGCTAACGCCGGTTCATAGAGCTCTTAACTACTGTGCTCTAAAGTACACTAACACCCATAAACTACCTATGTACCCCTAAACCGAGGTCCCCCCACATCGCCGCCACTATATGTAAATTTTAATCTGCCGCTTCGTATACCGCCGCCAACTACGTTATCCCTATGTACCCTATGTACCCCTAATCTGCTGCCCCTAACACCCCTATATTATATTTATTAACCCCTAATCTGCCCCCCACAACGTTGCCGCCAGCTACCTACAATTATTAACCCCTAATCTGCTAATCTGCCGACCGGAGCTCACCGCTAGTATAATAAATGTATTAACCCCTAATCCGCCTCACTCCCGCCTCAATAACCCTATAATAAATAGTATTAACCCCTAATCTGCCCTCCCTAACATCGCCGACAGCTAACTTCAAGTATTAACCCCTAATCTGCCGATCGGAGCTCACCGCTACTCTAATAAATTGTTTAACCCCTTAAGCTAATTCTAACCCTAACACTAACACCCCCTAAGTTAAATATAATATTTATCTAACGAAATAAATTAAGTCTTATTAAATAAATTATTCCTATTTAAATCAGCCAATAGAATGCGAGCTCGATCTGATTGGCTGATCGGATCAGCCAATCGGATTGAACTTGATTCTGATTGGCTGATTCCATCAGCCAATCAGAATTTTCCTACCTTAATTCCGATTGGCTGATAGAATCCTATCAGCCAATCGGAATTTGAGGGACGCCATCTTGGATGACGTCCCTTAAAGGAACCGTCATTCGTCGGGAAGTCGTCGGAAGAAGAAGATGGGTCCGCGGTGGAGGTCTTCAAGATGGAGCCGGTCCTCATCGGATGAAGATAGAAGATGCCGCTTGGAAGAAGATGGTTGCCGGTCCGGATCTACTCTTCTTCCCGGATAGGATGAAGACTTTGGACCCTCTTCTGGACTTCTTCAGCCGTTGGATGATGGATGTCTAGCCTCCGCTTGGGCTTGGATGAAGATTTCCGAGCCTGGAACGATCGGTGATACCTGACATGGTGAAGACAAGGTAGGAAGATCTTCAGGGGCTTAGTGTAAGGTTTATTTAAGGGGGGTTTGGGTTAGATTAGGGGTATGTGGGTGGTTTGTTGTAATGTTGGGGGGGTATTGTATGTTTTTTTTTACAGGCAAAAGAGCTGAATTCTTTGGGGCATGCCCCGCAAAGGGCCCTTTTAAGGGCTGGTAAGGTAAAAGAGCTTTGAACTTTTTAACTTTAGAATAGGGTAGGTCATTTTTTATTTTGGGGGGCTTTGTTATTTTATTAGGGGGCTTAGAGTAGGTGTAATTAGTTTAAAATTGTTGTAATATTTTTCTAATGTTTGTAAATATTTTTTTATTTTTTGTAACTTAGTTCTTTTTTATTTTTTATACTTTAGTTAGTTTATTTAATTGTATTTATTTGTAGATATTGTATTTAATTAATTTATTGATAGTGTAGTGTTAAGTTTAATTGTAGATAATTGTAGGTATTTTATTTAATAAATGTATTGATAGTGTAGTGTTAGATTTAATTGTAACTTAGGTTAGGATTTATTTTACAGGTAATTTTGTAATTATTTTAACTATTTTAGCTATTAAATAGTTCTTAACTATTTAATAGCTATTGTACCTGGTTAAAATAAATACAAAGTTACCTGTAAAATAAATATAAATCCTAAAATAGCTATAATATAATTATAATTTATATTGTAGCTATATTAGGGTTTATTTTACAGGTAAGTATTTAGCTTTAAATAGGAATAATTTATTTAATAAGAGTTAATTTATTTCGTTAGATTTAAATTATATTTAACTTAGGGGGGTGTTAGGGTTAGGGTTAGATTTAGCTTTAGGGGTTAATCCATTTATTACAGTAGCGGCGAGATTCGGCTGGCAGATTAGGGGTTAATAATTGAAGTTAGGTGTCGGTGATGTTAGGGAGGGCAGATTAGGGGTTAATACTATTTATTATAGGGTTATTGAGGCGGGAGTGAGGCGGATTAGGGGTTAATAACTTTATTATAGTAGCGGTGTGGTCCGCTCAGCAGATTAGGGGTTAATAAGTGTAGGCAGGTGGAGGCGACGTTGAGGGGGTCAGATTAGGGGTTAATAAATATAATATAGGGGTTGGCGGTGTTAGGGGCAGCAGATTAGGGGTACATAGGGATAATGTAGGTAGCGGCGGTTTACGGAGCGGCAGATTAGGGGTTAATAGGGATAATGTAGGTAGCGGCGGTTTACGGAGCGGCAGATTAGGGGTTAAAAAAAATATGCAGGTGTCAGCGATAGCGGGGGCGGCGGATTAGGGGTTAATAAGTGTAAGGTTAGGGGTGTTTAGACTCGGGGTTCATGTTAGGGTGTTAGGTGCAGACGTAGGAAGTGTTTCCCCATAGAAAACAATGGGGCTGCGTTAGGAGCTGAACGCTGCTTTTTTGCAGGTGTTAGGTTTTTTTTCAGCTCAAATGGCCCCATTGTTTTCTATGGGGGAATCGTGCACGAGCACGTTTTTGAAGCTGGCCGCGTCCGTAAGCACCGCTGGTATCTAGAGTTGCAGTGGCGTTAAATTATGCTCTACACTCCCTTTTTGGAGCCTAACGCACTGAAAACCCAGCCGTTCTGTGAACTCTAAATACCAGCGGTATTTAAAAGGTGCGGGGGAAAAAAAGCATGCGTAGCTAACGTACCCCTTTGGCCGCCAAACTCTAAATCTAGCCGTATGAGTACTCTGTTATATGAAATAGTGGTGTGTATATGTATATATAAATAAATAAATATATATATATATATATATATATATATATATATGTGTGTGTGTAATATAAGTGTTCCAAACCTTGAACTCACTGTGAATCAGCATACAGTCCCAGGTGCCATTAAAAAATTATATTTATATCCATAATCAATTCCAAAGAAGTGCACTCACAGGATTTATTATAAGTAAATTTCCAAACAATTCTTTATTCTTCTTGTTCTAACAAATTAGCATGTCAACGTTTTGGCTGTATCCTCAGCCTTTTATATAAAAATGTATATTTATGTATTGGGTCCTTGAGAAAGTTTGCGGAATGTGTATATGAAGTTTAATTAGGAAATGTAACCCTGTGCACAATGGGTGGGTTCTTAAATTGTATAAATAGTAATATGGATGTTCACAATGTATGTTCTTTAAAAAGGCTGAGGATACAGCCAAAATCTCAACATGCTGATTTGTTAGAACAAGAAGAATAAAGATATGTTTGGAAATTTTTTACACTAAATCCTGTGAGTGCATTTCTTCGGAATTGATGATATATGTATGTATACATGCATGTATATATATTGTATATATATACTGTATATATATATATATATATATATATATATATATATATATATATATATATATATATATATATATATATATATATATAAATGTAATATAGAAACCAGGAGCAGGCAATAGAAAAATAAAATATAACAACCACAAAATAAAATATATATATTAAGTCTCACAAATCCAGTCTCTGTGTAATAAGAGTGTCCTTGATAACAAACACTATCGTGGAGTCCGGCAGCTTCCAATTGCCTGACAGCGAATTCAGGTATTAGAAGATCTCTATAAGAAAGAAAAGAGGAGCGCACACAGGACTCTAAGTGCAGTATTATAACAATATACAATAAAACAACATAAGCCCAATCCCATAGGTGGAACTACTCACGAGAATAAACCTCAAACATATGAGGTATGTAAACAGAGTGAATGGAGCGGGATCCTCCCGGAATAGAATACTGTAAATGTCCTCCACATAGAACAAAAAAACAGTTCCAAAGTGCAATCCTTAATGCCATGGTGGTAAGGAAACTCTATTCACTGCTCACTACTTAGAAAGCCGAAATCAGTAGGATGTGATGACGTTATGACGTTAAAGGGGGTGTGCCTGATGCATTTCCTGGACGTAACTCCGCTTCATCAGAGGCAATATATGTGTGTGTGATTAATTCTTTTTAAATATGTTTTACACGTGTTATGTTATAGCCTTAGCCTTTAGACTCTGCTAAAGAAATGTCAACCATACTGAAAATTCTCTGGTAATTCTGTTTTACCATGGATTTCTAATACCAGATTGTGTGTTCTTCTTAGGGTGCTCTACTTTAATCTGGTTCTATGCAAATTAACCTGATTTAAACCATGGTATTGCCCTTTTTTTACTTAATTTAATGGTTTAAAATTTGGTTTTAGATGGAAAATGAGGAATGATAACTTACTTTCAGTCTGCTGTTTTCAAATAAATCAAACCTACCATGAGGAAACATTCTTCTATGTTCGAAAACAAAACTTGAAAAAATATACAAAAAATTAGTTTAAGCTTAAAAATAAAAAATAAATATTTAAAAAATATAGAAAACAGAAAACTACAGATAAAAGAAAGCTGTTCTTACATGTCTAAAATTTCTCTATAGACCCTGTTAAGAAATTTTGAACTATTACATTTTTACCAGAGATTCTGGATTAGTGTTAAAACTTTAAATTGTTATGTTGTACATAACATACATTTCTGTAGAATTTAGTTGTGTTTTGTAAAGCACTATGTGGAAACAATTTTGAAAAATTACAAAAAGATAATAAAAAATAGCATTATAACTGTAAAATATGTTGGTAAGCTAGTTAAATCTATACGCATTTATAGTATATTGCCCCTTTAAGTATATCCATAACAGAGCTGTGTTTACCTTAAGTTCGATTGAACCACCTGTACTCATTTATTGATATCCTTCAGTCTCTTGGGGTTTTGAACGGTGAATCACTTATACACATTATACGCTGCAAGCACAGCTGATAATGTCATTTTCATTTGAGCAGTGGAATGTGTTGGTACCATAAAAATAAATGTATGACAGTTAAAATAACATTGAATAGGTTTAGCTTTGGCAGTTTGAGCATATTTTTTATGACTTTACAGTCTAGACAAGCTGTATGAAGAAATAGATGCCTGTTTCTCATTTATATGGCATTGAAAAAAATACCTGGGTACTTGGATTCAGACCAAACATAAAAATAGTACTGTGGTAGATTTTAGATGTGACTTTTTGACTTGTGGAATGTTTAGAACACTCCACAGGTCAACTAGTTAAAAATGCTGTTAGAATATATTGCTGCTATGGGTCATAGAACTATGAGATCATTTTCTAGCTCTAACAGCTGTAGCCCTATGAAGAACATATGTGTTGCCCTGATTTCACCTGAGTGTCATTAATCAGGAAGCATCTGTTCAACTTGCTAGTGCTTGCAATCCCCAGAGTACATACATAACCAGCAGAGAAACTAAACATGTTGGTATATATCATTAGCACATCTTGAAATCTGACCACATTAACAGTGGTTTTGCAAGCCATAACAAAATGTGAAGCACTTGCAATTGACATTGACAAATACAATATGGAAGCATTCAAGTGCACATATTCTTATCAGGTCAGATGCAGTTCACATCTATAAGGAAATAAAGCATGCAGCATACTATATATTGATTACCAAGCAGATACTAAACACCTAGCTTAACCATTCAGCATTTTATCCTTCCCAATAAGCAAAAGTTATTAAATATAGAGAACATAAGAATAAATAATTTATCCATAATTTTCTCTTTGCATGTTTCTATGCACATACAGGCCTCTAGTTATCAACGTGTCTACTTTACTCGCCTAAGCTCGCCTACCATCGCCGCCGAAGACCTGCAAACTTTCGCCTAAGTTATCAAAAAAGCTGTCAAAAAGCCGCGCACCAAGTACGGGGTGATGAGAAGCTGACTGTGAGAGTTATCACTCATCCGATCTCGCTGCTCTTCGGCTTTTTGACAGCTTTATTGATACCCATGTCACTAAGCACCCACACTAACTACACTGTTCTACCCCCTATACCGGTGCCCCCGGAGCCCCCCGCAACTAAATAAAGTTATTAACCCCTAAACCGCTGCTCCTAGACCCCGCCGCAACTATAATAAATGTATTGACCCCTAAACCGCTGCTCCCGGACCCCGCCGCCACCTATATTATACCTAGTAACCCCCATCCTGCCCCCCCTATACCGCCGCCACCTATAATAAATGTATTAACGCCTATCCTGCGGATCCCGGACCTCGCGGCAACTAAATAAATAGTTTAACCCCTAAAACGCTGCGCCCGGACCCCGCCGCAACCTATATTAAATTTATTAACCCCTAATCTGCCCCCTACACCGTCGCCACCTATAATAAATTTATCTACTAACCCTAACACCCCCCCTAACTTAAATATTAATTAAATAAATCTAAATAATATTTCTCTTATTAACTAAATTAATCCTATTTAAAACTAAATACTTAACTTTAAAACAAACCCTAATATAGCTACAATATAAATAATACTTATATTGTAGCTATCTTAGGATTTATTTTTATTTTACAGGCAACTTTCAATTTATTTTAACTAGTTACAATAGCTATTAAATAGTTATTAACGATTTAATAGCTACCTAGTTAAAATAAAGAGAAATTTACCTGTAAAATAAAAACTAACCTATGTTACAATTACACCTAACACTACACTATACTTTAATAAATTAATCCTATTTAAAACTAAATACTTACCTGTAAAATAAACCCTAAGATAGCTACAATGTAATTAATAATTACATTGTAGCTATTTTAGGATTTATATTTATTTTACAGGTAACTTTGTATTTATTTTAGCTAGTTAGAATAGTTATTAACTATTTAATAACTACCTAGCTAAAAGAAATACAAAATTACCTGTAAAATAAATCCTAACCTAAATTACAATTAAACCTAACACTACACTATCATTAAATTAATTAAATTAATTACCTACAAATAACTACAATTAAATTAAATTAAATAAACTAACTAAAGTACAAAAAATAAAAAAAGCTAAGTTACAAAAAATAAAAAAAATAAGTTAGAAACATTTAAAAAATATTACAACAATTTTAAGCTACTTACACCTAATCTAAGCCCCCTAATAAAATAACAAAGCCCCCCAAAATAAAAAAATTCCCTACCCTATTCTACATTAAAAAGTTACCAGCTCTATTACCTTACCAGCCCTTAAAAGGGCCTTTTGCAGGGCATACCTCAAAGAAAACAGCTCTTTTGCCTGTAAAATAAAAATACAACCCCCCAAACATTAAAACCCACCACCCACATACCCCTAATCTATTCCAAACCCCCTTAAATAAACCTAACACTACCCCCCTGAAGATCATCCTACCTTGAGCCGTCTTCAGCCAGCCGACCACCGATGTAACCGAAGAGGAGATCCAGAGCGGCAGAAGTCATCATCCAAGGGTCGCTGAAGAAGTCTTCCATCCGATTGAAGTCAACATCCAGGCGGCGCTGAAGAGGTCTTCCATCCGATAGAAGTCTTCATCCATGCGGCGTCTTCAATCCTCATCCATCCGGAGCGGAGCAGAGCCATCTTCAGACGAGCCGACACAGAGCCATCCTCTTTTTCCCGACGACTAACGATGAATGAAGGTTCCTTTAAGGGACGTCATCCAAGATGGCGTTCCTTCAATTCCGATTGGCTGATAGGATTCTATCAGTCAATTGGAATTAAGGTAGGAAAAATCTGATTGGCTGATTGAATCAGCCAATCAGATTGAAGTTTAATCTGATTGGCTGATCCAATCAGCCAATCAGATTGAGCTTGCATTCTATTGGCTGATCGTAACAGCCAATAGAATGCGAGCTCAATCTGATTGGCTGATTGGATCAGCCAATCGGATTGAACTTCAATCTGATTGGCTGATTCAATCAGCCAATCAGATTTTTCCTACCTTAATTCCAATTGACTGATGGAATCCTATCAGCCAATCGGAATTGAAGGGACGCCATCTTGGATGACGTCCCTTAAAGGAACCTTCATTCGTCGTTAGTCGTCGGGAAAAAGAGGATGGCTCTGTGTCGGCTCGTCTGAAGATGGCTCCGCTCCGCTCCGGATGGATGAAGATTGAAGACGTCGCATGGATGAAGACTTCTATCGGATGGAAGACCTCTTCAGCGCCGCCTGGATGTTGACTTCAATCGGATGGAAGACTTCTTCAGCGCCCCTTGGATGATGACTTCTGCCGCTCCGGATCTCCTCTTCGGTTCCATCGGTGGTCGGCTGGCTGAAGACGGCTCAAGGTAAGATGATCTTCAGGGGGGTAGTGTTAGGTTTATTTAAGGGGGGTTTGGGTTAGATTAGGGGTATGTGGTTGGTGGGTTTTAATGTTTGGGGGGTTGTATTTTTATTTTACAGGCAAAAGAGCTGTTTTCTTTGGGGCATGCCCCGCAAAAGGCCCTTTTAAAGGCTGGTAAGGTAATAGAGCTGGTAACTTTTTAATGTAGAATAGGGTAGGGAATTTTTTTATTTTGGGGGGCTTTGTTATTTTATTAGGGGGCTTAGATTAGGTGTAAGTAGCTTAAAATTGTTGTAATATTTTTTAAATGTTTCTAACTTATTTTTTTTATTTTTTTAACTTAGCTTTTTTAATTTTTTGTACTTTAGTTAGTTTATTTAATTTAATTTAATTGTAGTTATTTGTAGGTAATTTATTTAATTAATTTAATGATAGTGTAGTGTTAGGTTTAATTGTAACTTAGGTTAGGATTTATTTTACAGGTAATTTTGTATTTCTTTTAGCTAGGTAGTTATTAAATAGTTAATAACTATTTAATAACTATTCTAACTAGCTAAAATAAATACAAAGTTACCTGTAAAATAAATATAAATCCTAAAATAGCTACAATGTAATTATTAATTACATTGTAGCTATGTTAGAGTTTATTTTACAGGTAAGTATTTAGTTTTAAATAGGAATCATTTATTAAAGTATAGTGTAGTGTTAGGTGTAATTGTAACTTAGGTTAGTTTTTATTTTACAGGTAAATTTCTCTTTATTTTAACTAGGTAGCTATTAAATACTTAATAACTATTTAATAGCTATTGTACCTAGTTAAAATAAATTGAAAATTGCCTGTAAAATAAAAATAAATCCTAAGATAGCTACAATATAATTATTATTTATATTGTAGCTATATTAGGGTTTATTTCAAAGGTAAGTATTTAGTTTTAAATAGGATTAATTTAGTTAATAAGAGAAATATTATTTAGATTTATTTAATTAATATTTAAGTTAGGGGGGTGTTAGGGTTAGTGTTAGACTTAGGTTTAGGGGTTAATAATTTTATTACAGTGGCGGCGGTGTAGGGGGCGCAGGATAGGGGTTAATAAATGTATTATAGGTGGCGACGGTGTCGGGGGGGCAGGATAGGGGTTAATAACTTTATTATAGGTGGCAACGGTGTAGGGGGGGCAGGATAGGGGTTAATAACTTTATTATAGTGGCGGCGTTGTAGGGGGGCAGCATAGGGGTTAATAGGTATAATGTAGGTGGCGGCGGGGTCCGGGAGCAGTGGTTTAGGGGTTAATACATATATTATAGTTGCGGCGGGGACCGGGAGCGGCGGTTTAGGGGTTAACATATTTATTATAGTGGCGGTGGACTCCGGGAGTGGCGGTTTAGGGGGTAATACATTTATTTAGTTGCGGCGGTGTAGGGGGGGCAGATTAGGGATGTTTAGACTCAGGGTACATGTTAGGGTCTTAGGTATAGACAGCTCCCATAGGAATCAATGGGATGTCTGGCAGCAGTGAACATGAACTTTCGCTATGGTCAGACTCCCATTGCTTCCTATGGGATCCGCCGCCTCCAGGGCGGCGGTTTGAAAACCAGGTACGCTGGGCCGGAAAAGTGCCGAGCGTACCTGCTAGTTTTTTGATAACTAGCAAAAGTAGTTATATTGTGCCGAACTTGTGTTCGGAACATCTGTAGTGACGTAAGAATCGATCTGTGTCGGACTGAGTCCGGCGGATCGAAGCTTACGTCACTATATTCTGCTTTTGCCGATGTCTAGGGCTTGATAACTAAGGCGAATCAGCCTCGCCACAAATACGCTGCGGAATTCCAGCGTATTTGAGGTTGACGGCTTGATAACTAGAGGCAACAGTATATAAACACTAATATTAGATATTATATCATATATATAAACATACATTTTATATCATTAAAGAGGCATAAATAATCCTTTCAAACTATTTTTATAGATATATTTATTTTTAATAGTAAGATGAGACATACATATTTAAAAATGAAGAACCGTAACACTTTACACTGTTTACAATGATTTTTTATTATTATTATTTAGTATTAGTATTATCATTCATAAATAAGTCTTTGATTAGTGGATCTTTATCAATGTTGTAAGTCACAATAACAATATTGTGATTTGGCGCTAGTTTTATCTTTCAAACTTGTATTACAATTCGGGCATAAAACAAAATACTGGGGGGGCGGAGCCGGCCGTTGTGTGGAATGGCCGCACATTAGAGTGAGCTCCGATTGCCGATGCCCATATTCACCTAAATTGCAGGACAATTAACATCCCAAAGTCGATGTTTAGATCCTAATCACATACAGGACAAGTGCCAGACCCGATGGAGACAAATAGAGTGAGCTGCGCTAAGTATCTATACACGCTCCGTACTGAGGCCTACACTGTGAACGCCATCTTTGAGACCTAGCTGTGAGTAACCCAGTGCCGCATACGCACGGACACCATCATCGCACATACCCAGCTGAAGTGACGATTAGTCACATGCGCTACTTAACTTGAGCTCCAGCCTAGACTTTAACAACTCTCAACTGGCAAACATATAGAGAGAAAACGGAGCTGCTATATTTTTACCGCAAGGTCGGAACTCGACAAGGGATTAATGTGACACCAGACAACTAACGGCCAGTGAGTAATGGGAACTTAAAATCATACCAATGTTTATATTACACGCAAATGTGTAGCTGCTGCTCCTAATCCCTATATGCTTTGAGTGTCATATAACAAAAAATCCTTTATGACGCAGATGTCAAATTAACAGATATAAAAACGAAACTGAGGTGATACATATCATACCATTCTGATGTTAAGAGGAACTGCTTAGCAAGAGAAGGCATAAAACTGCTGCGCATTCTCTGTCAAACTCAGGACAGTGAAACACTGTGAGCTGCACTATAGACATGTCGCCAAAAAAACTCCCAAAAGCAGGGAAGGAAACTAAGAAGTCAGCAGTGAATCGACCTACTGTCAGCTCCTTTTTCAAACTATCAGAAAACCCACAACCAACTACACCTGACTCTGTTAAACCACAACAGGCTGAAATGTCTCCATCAGACAGTGAGGACAGTGACACAGAGGAATGTGTTCAGATTTCCAAAGCTTTTCTAGCCTCAATCCCGTCTAAACGTGATCTGGACGATATAGTAGGTAAAGTGAGAGAATGCATCAAGGAGGAAATGGCTGGTCTGAGGAGAGATATAACAGAAATAGGTAATCGTGTTGAAGTGCTGGAGGAGGATAATGACTTTAACCAGAATGAGATTTCAACCTTGCAAACCACAGCACAATCCCATGATTTACAAATCACACAGCTACAAGACAAACTGGAGGACTTGGAGAACAGGGAACGCCGCCAAAACCTCCGAATTAGGGGGATTCCAGAAACAGTTCTGCCAAACACTATCCCTGATTTTCTCAAGGGCCTCTTTTGTTACCTTCTGGGGCCTTCATCAAACATGGACTTATCTATGGACAGAGCCCACAGGGCTCTCCGGCCAAAACCCCCAGATCAAGCGCCTCCACGTGACATTGTTTTAAAACTCAAAGAATACCAAACCAAAGAAGAGATTCTTAGGGCTGCCAGACGCCTTAAAGATATCTCCTTTCAAAATTACCGCCTGCAAATCTTTGCTGATATAGCACCCTGCACTCTTCAGCGGCGGAGAGAATTTCAACCATTGACATCTCTGCTTAGAGCACAGGAGATCCCTTACCGCTGGGGTTTTCCCTGCTCCCTGAACATAATTCATAAAGGCACGAAACATATATGCAAGACCCCAGACGACATCGCAGAGACCTGCATCGCCTTAGGATTAGCTCTTCCATCAGTCGCAGCTACAGAAGCAGTTCCTGATCCTCCTACAAGTTTTATCCCTACTAGGCCACCTAGATCCCCGTGGCAGCAGCACAAGATCAAGAAAACTAAGAAAGGGCAAGACACCCCACAGGACAGTACTACCTGAGAGATCCGGCACATCAGATGGGTGAGATTACTTTGTGTTCCAGATCAAGAAGGGAGACGTGAAGAACGTCTGCCCCTTCTCTTATGTCCAGACTCTGCAAAAGTTGGGACTGAACTATTTCTATATTTATTGCAATACAGCCCTATTTTGACTATCAGTTTAAATTTGAACATTTGTCCTCTAAATGTTTTATTATCGAGTTCTTAATGGGATAGGCTATTCTTCCCTATTGAGTGTGTGACATTTTATGTCAAATTGTTTGTTTGAATTCATATTATTGTTTTGTTGTTTGCATGTTGTTTATTTTTTTCACCCACAGGTAATTGCTGTATGGTTCGAGATTAAGTATGATATTACCACAATACTGTTTGGTACACTTTCATGTATTTATCTCTGTAATAAGCTTAGAAATGATGAGTTATCAGTCATACCTAGAATGTATCTACCTCTAACTTGGTGTGAATAATGACAGTTCAGAAACAGGTAACATTTATGACACAAAATGTTAGGGGTTTTAACAACCCTCATAAGAGACGAGTTGCTTTTGCTGATATTGTCCACAAACAGATTGGAATTTTATTTTTACAGGAGACACATTATTTAAGAGATCAAGAGCCTAAGTTTTTCACAAATTCATACCCCATCCATTACCATAGCAGCCACTTAGATAAAAAGATTTCAGGAGTTAGCATCATAGTCCACAAGTCCTTATTGTTCCATGCACAGGATGTAGAAAGAGATAGTGAAGGGAGATTTCTGGCTATAAGGGGATTACTATATGGCAAACCTATCACATTAGTCAACATTTACGCCCCCAATACCCGTCAGGCATCCTTTATCCGCAAGATCACTACTGACATCCTAGCTTTTTACAAGGGGTCATTAATAATTGGAGGGGACTTTAACACTCCACTGAACCCATCACTAGATAGCTCCACCACCCAATCTCAACTTTCAAAAAAAGCGCTTAAATCCATCAAGGATGACCTGACGCTTTTGGGGGTGCATGATCCATGGCGTATCCAACACCCCATAGGGAGAAACTACACCTTTTATTCCGCACCTAAAAGCTCCCACTCACGCATCGACTACATCCTCATAGACCACATAACCATCTCATCAGTGGTAAACACTGATATCTACCCCACAGCCTGGTCAGACCATTCCGCAGTTATTTGTACCACTCACTGGACATCCCTTCCTTTTAAACCCTACCAATGGCGCTTTGATGACACCTTACTCAATGATACCCCTACTTTACAGCAAATTGAGAAATCGATAAGCGAATACTTCTCAACTAACACCACCCCAGATATGGCCCCCTGTACTGTCTGGGAGGCTCACAAGTGCTTCGTAAGAGGTGAATTGATAAAAATTAAAGCAACACAATCCAAAAACCATAAAATGAATCACCGAGACCTCACAGACAAATTCCAACAGCTTGACAGATCCTATAGACAGAACCCCCAAGATGAGACACTGAAATCTCAGAGAGAACAAGTTAAAAACAAGTTAACAACATTTTTAGAACACTCTGCCCACACACAAGCAATGAAGTTAAAACAAAAATTTTTTGTTGAAGGTAACAAGCCGGGCAAGCTGCTAGCCAGAGCACTTAAAGTTAGACAAGCGACACATTTTATTAGCACGCTACAAGACCCACACAGAGAAAGCACTGTAGAATCACATAGAATGGCTGAAATATTTAGAGATTACTACTCTACCCTTTATAACTTAACTCCTAAAAGAAATTTAAAGGAACATCAAACACACTGTCTCCAGTACCTGGAGCAAGTGACTGTGCCTACTATCCCATTAGATGATTTGGAAACTCTTACCTCACCAATCAGCTCAGAGGAGATTAACACAGCTATACACTCTTTAAAGCTAGGGAAAAGTCCAGGTCCAGATGGACTTACAAGCTCTTACTATAAAAAGTTTAAGCATTTACTAATACCGCAAATGCTTACAGTTTTCAATCCGGCCGACCGACTGACTACATTCCCACCCTCTATGCTTGAAGCGATAGTTACGGTCATACCAAAACCAGGTAAAGACCCTACAATCCCTTCGAACTACCGCCCGATCTCACTTCTAAATGTAGATGTGAAGATTTATGCAAAGATCTTGGCTACTAGGCTCAACAAATTCTTGCCCCTGCTCATTCACCCAGACCAGGTGGGTTTTGTACCGCAGAGAGAGGCTAAAGATAACACCGTAAAAGTTCTTCACCTAATGCAATATGCTATAAATCATGACATACCCTCCGTTTTACTCTCGACAGACGCTGAAAAAGCCTTTGACAGACTAGACTGGACTTTTTTGAAATTGACCCTAAAGAAATTTGGCTTCCCCGACAGTTTCATCTCAAGAGTATTTGCACTTTACTCAAAACCGATGGCCAAAGTTAAAGTAAATGGGATTCTATCCACCCCCTTTCCAATTCTCAACGGCACTAGAGAAGGCTGCCCATTGTCCCCTCTTTTATTTGTTTTGTCTATGGAGATCCTGGCAACAGCTTTACGAAAGGACCAGAACATACATGGACTCACCATAGGTTCTACCCCTCATAAACTAGCGTTATACGCTGATGACTTGTTATTAATTCTGACGCGCCCAACCACTTCTCTCTCTGCGGTGCGGAACTCCCTGGAAGCGTTTGGCCACTGTTCCAATTACTCAGTGAACCAAAATAAGTCAGAAATTCTCCCCATCAACTTAAATAGTACTGCTATACAACACCTTAGGCTACAAGTACCCTACCAAATACAACAATCTGCTTTAAAATATTTAGGCATTTATCTAACAGATGACAAACAGAAATTAATTGATCTAAATTATGAAGCCCTAATGACTAGGATATGCGGAGACACTTCTTTATGGCTACATAAACAAATCACCTGGCTTGGTAGAATTGGAGTAACCAAGATGACTATCCTTCCTAAGATACTCTACGTGTTCCAGACCCTCCCCATACCCCTCCCAGAAACTTATATTTCTAAACTGCAAAAGGTGCTGAACTCCTACATCTGGAGAAAACGCCCACCCAGGGTAGCTAGATCTACCCTATACTTACCAAAACAATTTGGAGGCTTGGGGGTTCCAGATTTATCTAAATACCGTAATGCCATATTTTTGAGAAGAGTGATAGATTGGTGCACACTCTCCATAAATAAGAATAGACTTTGGGTGGGACTAGAGCATGACCTTACCAACTCAGCACAATTAGGAACATACTGTTGGCAACCTAGGGGAAACCAACCACCACTAGCTAAAGATTATCCAATCATAAAAGAAACATTCGAAATCTGGTACGGTGTTTTACATAGACATCCACATATATCCGCGATCCCCTCCCCCTTAACAACAGTGTTATCAAATCCTGACTTTCCCATAGGATTGCCACTGACGCCTAAAATACCAAAGGGACTGGATGATTTAATCCCATTATGTTCCATACTTGAAGAAGGTAAATTGTTCTCGAGACAGCACTTAGAGGAATTGGAGGTCACACAATTCACACACTGGTTCAGATACCTTCAACTTAGTCACTTTGTCGACTCCCACAAACTCAAACACCAAATCACAAGAGAATGTACCATATTTGAGAAACTTTGCACTCAAGACTCCCCGTTACTGCACGCCATCTCCCTCCTTTATCAACTCCTAGTCACTCCCCCCAAAACTTTACACACTTCCACAGTTAATTCCTGGCACAAGGAGCTCCCCTACACTCTTACGGAACAAGAATGGTTAAAGATCTTTCAGAACACAGCTAGATCCGCCCACTCAGCAGCCCTACTGGAAACAAATTACAAATTCCTACTCCGTTGGTACCTTACCCCCCATAGGTTGAAATTTATATTCCCCGAAGCATCTGATAGGTGCTGGAGAAAATGTACAGGGAAAGGAACCCCTTTCCACATTTGGTGGGAGTGCCCTAAGATAGTAGATTATTGGAAGAATATCAACATAGAGATGAATAAGATGCTGAATCTTAATATTCCGCTAGACCCCTTGGTATACCTGTTTCATACAATCCCTAAATTCCCCTTCAAGCAATACACATCACTTTTCCAACTAGCTATATGTAGTGCAAAGCAGATTATCCCTAGACTTTGGAAGTCAGATACAGAACCCACAGTAACTATGTGGATAGCACAGATGAAAACTAATTTATCATTAGAAAGATTCTATTACTACACAATGGGTAGACTGGATTACTTTGCAGAGATGATGTTCCTCTGGGACTCCTACCATCATCCTAAAGCCGAGGAGAGATAAGATCTACAGGATTAGTCTAGATATTCGTACATAATGAAATTATTCTTGCAGAACTCATTGTCTCCTTAATGAAAACAAGAAGGCTACGGAAAAACAATACTATAAGCAACTTGTTGATGTAATATTTTGTGTGTGCTGATTTCTGACTGCCTGTTTGCATTATCATGTGGTAATACACCTTGTGAACTTTAGAGATAAAGACAAACTAATGATCTTGAACAGAAATGCGAACTTAATAGAGCAATATTTTTCTATTCTGTGGAATTTTTCTTTTTGAAATGTTTGTAATTTCTTTTTTGTTCCTTTATTGTTGAATAATTTTTGAATCACCTAAATAAAGAAAATTAAAATATAATATAAAAAAAAAAAAAAAAAAAAAAAATAATGTACAGCAAGTTCACTTTTGCAAGAGTGCAATAAATACTGATCCCTATATTTAAATGACAAGTTCCAAGAAGAAACTAGAGCTTGTATTACAAGTTGATGGTTGAGCATTGCACTTGAGCAATAATTCAATTAATGCTGCACTGAAAACCTCTGGTTAAGTAAAATAAAAAATAAAATAAAAATAGAGATAAATTAAATAGATACTGTATATGGCAACTCTAGATATTAGATTAAAGGTGTTTGAATTGATTCCTTTGTACAATTTGTAAGCATAATAATAACTGTTAAAAGTAGCCTATAGTGTTCATAAACCATTGCAATATGTGGTAATCAATAATAAAGCCATTTCAGCAATGTCATTAAGGGTATAGTGGATGCACGTCTTACATGGCTAAATTTTAATGATAATACTCTAAAAGTGCTGGTTTTACAGTTGTTAATTGATTGAGTTTAACGCATATTTCGGTTTTACAAGATGTTGGTCTACAATTAAGAAGAGCAGTGCAGAAAATGAATATCTTGTAGAAGAAAGTCACCACAACGTACACCATCTTCTTTTCCCGAATGTTATTAATTCACACACTATAAATCATGAAAACTCCATTTTATTAGCCTTGCTCCATTTTAGCCACACACATTTTGCAAAAACAGTTCATTCTCGTACCAAATTAGGTTTTACTTTGCAGAATAACAGCATTACAAATAATAAAAAGCAACATTTCCTTTAAAGTGAAATATCCAAATGAAAATAATTAACTTAAAAAGTCAATAATGGACTAGATTACGAGTGGTGCACTAACAGTTGTGCACAAGCAATAAGGGGTTTACCGCAGGTGTTTTGTGCAGCTGAATTAGCGCTGATATTACAAAATTAAAGTAAATGTGTTTGTTTGAGCACAATTGAATTTAACGTGCATCAGGTTAGTACAACTTCAGAGCTCTGGTTAACTGTTACGCCCAAATAAAAAGTTGCACAAAACATATAAAAAATACATTAAAAAGTACACTCATAATAACACTATCTAATAAAATATTATTTAAAAATATGTAATAAAATGTTGTAAGGGCTGAGTTCCGGATTGGAGACACAATGTCATGTGACAACGGGGGACGAGGAAAATGTTTTTTGGTGGCGGTTGTAAGATAAGAGAAGGATCAGTGTATCGGAGTTCAGCATGGGAGGAGGTATAAAATGTTTTATTACAGGAGCCAATATAAAAGCACTTGGGCGAACTGTTCACTCACTTTCATGAATTGGAGATGAGTTGTATTTTGAGCCATTGGAAGATGGGCTTTGCCTGCGTTCTGTGAACCCTTCCAGATCGGCCTATGCTTGTTTCACTCTTGCACCCCTCTTCTTTCATAGCTATGAAACCACAGGAGAATCTTGTCATTGCAAGATACACATGAAGTCAGTGGTCAGTGTGTGTCGCTCCCTCCCATCTCTAGAAAGGACTGCAGAGAAATGTTTGATCAGCCTGAGTACTACAAAAAGTCATCTAGTGATCCAGCTTTTATGTAAATATGGAGTTACAAAAACTCACAACTTATCATACCAGGACTGTGAGTCTTTCCAGGCCGTATACAATCCAGAAACCTGTCCTAATGTACTGAGAGCACCAGCAAGACTCCTGTCTGATGCAGTTGTGCATTTTCCACTGACTCTTGCTGAAGTGACTCTTATGGCATGTCCATGTGGGAAAGTTACCTTGAGAAATTACATTGAAGAGGAAACTGACCCCAGAAAAGCAATGCTAACTGAGTTGACCCTGAGCATAGAAGAGTTCATTGAATACCAGCTACAAAAAAATAGCAAGATCACTTTCTCCGTGAGTTCAGGGGTTTTCTAAGTTTTGCAGAATCCACAAGTCTACCTGTCAATATTCATTTTGATTCGTCTGGTTGTCTAGCTGTTTTCAATGTGGAAGATACAGTTCTTGAAGTGCACTTTGTTCTTGCCACCCTGTCAGACACAGATTGTGAATCACAGACACAATCTCAAAGTCATAGACCTTTACCCACTGATGATGATTTCCTGGGTGATGACATTGATTACATGATTGCCATGGAAACTACTCTTGGTGGACCATCTCCTCCTCCACATAGTCCAACTTTCTGCAAAAGGCCGGTTCTGAACCCTGCACTTGAAGAGCAAGCACCACTTAGTGATAGTGATGAAGAGCCAGATACAGAGATCCCAGGAACACCCCCAAACAAAAAGTTTTGATCATTGTTCTTTGGATCTGTAATTTCAAATGCTGGATGTCGGTCAGATCAAGAAGTTATGGCTGAAGACAGTGATGGATAATCTTGATCTGGAATGGTGTTAAGTTTGATGATAGGCACTGTACAGTTATGGACAAACGCAAGACACTGTCTTTTTTTTTGTTTGTAATTTTGATGACTGCTTCAGCAACCAATTAAAGGAGCACAGATCTAGTTAAAATCACTGGAACGTCTTTAACCACTTCAACTAAGGAGACTTTCCCAACATAATGTTGCATCTTTTTTTTACAAAAATGTTATTCACAGGTGATATAAAAAGAAGTTTACTTATTTTTTTCCTAAAGAACCAGATTGATAGAGACTTGATCAGTGATCATGCCACTAAAAATTGCTCCAATAACTTTAGTTCTTATAAACATCCCAACAATTTCACATTTTCCATTTTGCAGTTCATGGAAAACATCTCAAAATAATACATTTTGATTTTTTTTCTTATGAGCATTAAGCCAAGATATACAGTACATTATACTGTATATTATTTGTAATCAGCTATATAGCTTTGTTTTTGTATAATTTACTATGAAACAAATAATGTATAATAGCTTACATTACAACTCTTTTATGAATCATGTAACCTCTGCTATAAATATATGGGACATTCTAGTGTAAAATAAAATCTATTTTGTAAAAAAAAAAAAGTTGTAAGGGCTCAAAGATATGAGGTCTCAGGTGTTAGAACAAAAGGCATACAGAGGGCTTTAAAGATATATATGTATGTACAATACTGTGCAAAATCTTAGGACACCATTAGATTTGTTGTTTTAGTAATGATATAGGGCTCCATGTACTAACAGGTGGGCGGACAGCTTCTCAACTTAAGAAGCTGTCCACCCACCTTGGCCACATACGGGCAGCGGATCTGTTGATCTGCTGACCCGTAAGTATCATTACACACTCATCGCAGTGTGTAATGCCCACCCCTTCATTCACTCGACCAATCATGCGACTGAAGGGGCTGTCAATCAATGAGAGCATGCAAACTCTCTGTGATTTTCCTTTGCTACCTCAGAGGTGGCGTAGGGTATAAGAAGCAGCGGTCTACATTGCGGGAAGCAGGCTCGCATATGCGAACCTGCCCCACAAGGGCTCGAGAGCAGCTTTTGCTGCTTCGTACATGCAGCCCATAAGGACAATATATAATTATTTCTCAGTTTCTTTATTAGAATACAATGAGAAAATACAGGATATTTTTATGCAGAATTAAAATAACAGAAAAAAATCAGAAAAAACAACTTATATAGGCTAAAGTGGCAAGTATTTAATATGACCTCCACTTACACTTACTTAGCAGGAACCTGGCTCTCGTAAACCTAAATGGAATGCGAACTGGATAGTTAAGATGTGTGTTCAAGCTGTTATAAAAATAATTGAAGAATCAGGAGAGGTCAAGGACAAAAAAAGGACTGGAAGGCCAAGAAAACTTTAAAATCTGATAACATTTTTTATCAGTTTCTTCTTTGAGAGACTAGAAGAAGTCCAGCAAGATCCTGGCTCATCGTCCTTCAGCTTTATTGGGATGCCAAGGTGACCGTTCTACACTCAAAAGAAGCTTAATCCCCTTAGCGAGTTCTACTAATTAAAACAGTTAGTGTAACAGGCATGTTTACATGTTATATCAATTATATGGTGTAGCAATGTTTTAGGTAGTTTTCAGTTTTTTCCAAAACAGCAGTGAGTACATAGCAATTTTCTTACAGACAGGATCTCTCACAGCAGTGTATACATTGGAATGTGACTCCCCTCCCCGTGAGATAAGCACTGTCTGAAAACAAGGCAGCAGAGCAAACGGCTTAAAGGCATTTTCATTAAAGGCATATATGTGCTAAATATGTATATATACTGAATATATGTATGCATACTGAAAACTATATAGCTATACTTTGATATAAACTGCTAATATATTGACTATTGATTAATTATTTGTGTATGGAATCATGAACATCATTCCATCCATTACTATATATATATATATATATATATATATATATATATATATATATATATATATATATATATATACACATACATACACATACATAGATATATGTGTGTGTGTGCAAATGTACGTTTTTTTATGTCCATCGATTTATGTTTACACACACACAAACATATAAATAAATATATATATATTGGCAAAGCCCTTGCAGAAATAGTCACTTCATCACAAAATATAATTTCTTTAGGCTGTTTCAGCTTTTATTCTTGTATAGTTTCCAGCAGCCTCTTCTTTCAGGTCATAATAAGCCTTTTGAGATTCTACGAGGAGAAAAGGAGCAATGATTCCTGTCCAATGCTCTCGTGGCCAGGCTTCCTGGGTAGCTGTGCGTTCAAACGCTACCAAACATGCCTCCACATCATCCTCTGGTGTCATTTTCTGGAAGCAGCCACTTGCCCCTATCCTGTTTGCACCTCTCTCTGAGCAGTAATATGCTGCACAATATCATAAAGCATGGCATGATCCTGTTTTTGGGCCTCAGCCAGGCTCCCAATCTGCAATGCTAAAAGTTGGTTATACTCTTGCTGAGTTGTCACTCATGCTGCATCCTGACAATTAGTTTCTTGTTGTATAGATGCAGCCTGCAACAGGGCCTTTAAATCATCCTCTATATTTATATGGGTCTGTACCTTTAAAGGGACATTAAACACTTTGAGATGGTAATATAAAATGATACATTTTATATAATAAAACAACTCTGCAATATACTTTCATTATTTATTTTGTCCTCTTTGCCTGTAATTCCATTCTGAAATTGTGAGCTTTTCAGTTTCTGTTAGAAATGGAAGTAAAAAGAAAAACTAAGATATCAGCGCTACTAAGGTTGTGAATGATTATATAATAGAATTATAATATAATGAAGTAATATGCAAAAAATATAAATCTAATATACTCCTGGATAAGGAAAAGAAGTACAAATGTTTAACTGTATTGATCATCAGTAGAAAAAGTTAAAACATGCCACAACACTGCTGAAAATGAAATACAAGATAAGTCCCATTAAAAGTCTCAAAGAATAGAGATGCCTTTCAAATTGCAGCTGTAGTGGTATTGTAAGTCCTCACCATACAAACAGGTGTGTGCTGCTCTTCAAAAAGGGGTGTATCATACGTAGATCCCTTGGAACAAGGCAAAGCTGAAAAATAAAGCAGAGAAGACCGGACTCAAGTGAAGAAAGTTTTATTCAATTATACAATAAAAAGCACAAAAAATATCCTGCGTACCAGATTAAAATAAAATAGAAGCGTTTAAAACAAGAACTGTTGGTAAATCAAATTACCACTCCACAGATCGCTCATTCAGGAAAGCCAAATCCTTATCTAACGTCCTTAGCTGTTCCTTTCGTGTAGTGGTGTGAACAAGGAATCAGCTGTAAACTGCTGCAGAAAGCCGGTTCCGGTTGCGGTAATTTGATTTACCAACAGTTCTTGTTTTAAACGCTTCTATTTTATTTTAATCTGGTACGCAGGATATTTTTTGTGCTTTTTATTGTATAATTGAATAAAACTTTCTTCACTTGAGTCCGGCTGCACTCTTCTCTGCTTTATTTTTTAGAAATGGAAGTGCAGAACACTGTTAAATCCAGCACAACCATTGGCTGCACACTCTATTGACCTATTTATAACGGTCTCTAATTGGCCACAGCAGAGAAGGTAACACAAGTTACAACATGGCAGCTCCCAGTGTTTTATAGACACTAAAACTTTACACTTATTTTGTCACTTTTTAAACAACTAATGAAACTTTAAAAAATACATCTACATGTTAGTCATGGACTAATCTTTTCTTTGAATGCATCATTCTTTCTAGCATGTATTTAGTGTTTAATGTCCCTTTAAGGCTTTCAGGGTAGTAAAGCAGGCACAAACAATCCCACTTTGACACCACTATGGCAAAGCCATTGCAGGAATAATCACTTCAGCACAAAATATAGTTTCTTTAGGCAGTTTTATTTTTATCATCAGTTTTAAACATTGTGTGAACTTCCCCTTTAAATCAAACATAAAACAAAAAAAATTCTACTCCTCTTTAGAAGACTAATTATATATTCAATATTTCCTTACTAACCAGCACTGGGCAGCTAAGCTGGTCCCAGTTAACAAGCAGAGTAAATCAATGTTTGCTCAACAGTCTCTTGTTTCTGCCAGCTATACAGTCAGACATATAGCAAGATCTCAGTTCCTGCCTCTATGGAGTAAGCCAGCACAATGAGACACTGATTTCCTACACAGAGCTGCATATAAAGGCTCAAGCTGATCTAACAAGAATAAGCTGTGGTGAGCTGCTAACAAATTAACACATTGCTAGAAGGGACAAATTGACTTTTACAATATCCTGCTAATATACAGTTCTTGTCTCACCCTGACACAATACAATATATATATATATATATATATATATATATATATACATATATATATACAGGTGGCCCTCGGTTTACGCCGGTTCAATTTGCGCCGTTTCAGAATAACAACCTTTTTTTCAGTCATGTGACTGCTATTGAAATGCATTGAAAAGCAGTGCACTAATTAAAATAGCCAGTAGGTGGAGCTGTCTGCTTGTGTTGCAGCAAAGTTAAGCAAGCTTAGCAGGTCTGAAATTAATCTGTGTACACAGATCAGACCAGAGCTATCGAGCAAGATCAAGCAGCCACTTACCTATTATCTTCCTGTCCAGCTGCTTGAGGTGAGGGTGCCTAACTGCTTATTGATCACTGCAGATTGAAATGCATAGAATAGGTGCAGACCCAATATTATCTAACATGCTAACAATCCAGAGAACTGTTTGCAGAAAAATGCAAGTAAAAAACGTTTTTGTTCATTAAACTTAGTTTGATGATGATGCAGTCTGTTGTGTAATTATTATATTAGGTGCTGTTAGCAAATGTTTTTGTTCATTAAACTTAGTTTGATTATATTTTCTGTGTTGTATGATTATTTGATACTGTTTATAATGCTGTTTAGAAATAATGTATTATAGGTACTTATGTCAATTTTGAGAGTGGCCTGGAACCTAACTCCCTCACTCACCTTTGACTTACATTATAAACTGGGTTTCAATTTACAACGGTTTTGATTTACAACCATTCCTTCTGGAATTAGTGTAAACTAAGGGCTACCTGTATATCTATATATATATATATATATATATATATATATATATATATATATATATATATATATATATATATACATACTTTGGAGCCCTTTCCACACAAATACCCGAACATAAGATATGTCATTTGTATTCCTATTTATATGGGTATTGATATATATGTTACAAAAAATAATCATATATATATAGAAACATATTTTAAAGTAACAAAGAACATTTCTTCTATGTGAAGAGCACTGGAGTGTAAAATCTGTGTAACTACCTTCAGGTATAGTTCCCATGGTTAAATACGATCAGGTTAGTGTGCGAGCAACAAGTGTTATGTTTTTTTATTCAGCGTGCTCTATTGAAGTTTATCGGCAGAAGAAGTTAACTTGCTTGTGCTAACTGAAGTCTTTTGCCTCTATTTATCAAAGGTCTTGCAGACCTAATCTGACAGTGCGGATCAGGTCCGCAAGACCTCGCTAAATGCGGAGAGTAATACGCTCTCCGCATTTAACATTGCACCAGCAGCTCACAAGAGCTGCTGGTGCAACGCCACCCCCTGCTGACTCGTGGACAATCAGCCGCCAGCAGGGAGGTGTCAATCAACCCAATCGTACTCGATCGGGTTGATTTCTGGTGATTCCTGTCTGCCTGCTCGGAGCAGGCGGTCACGGACAGGGTTATGGAGCAGCGGTCTTAAGACCGCTGCTTCATAACTCATGTTTCTGGCGAGTCTGAAGACTCGCCAGAAACACGGCCCTTCAAGCTCCGTACAGAGCTTGATAAATATGTGCCTTGGAGTTTCAAGTAGCAGGTTTTGCTAGCGCGCAAACCTTTTACTTTTAACTTATAACATGCATACGCAAAAAAATACTTATAGCTGTGTTTATGCTTGAGCGGGAGCGCTAAATTCCGCTCCACTTGTAATTTGGCCCATAGTCAGTAGCACCCTGCGCTATTGGTTGAGCTCTTTTTGCAATATAAGCCAATGTATTTAAAAAAGCAAACACAAACTTACAGTACTATTCATGATTCAGGTTCTTCCACCTTTCAACAACAGGAACCTTCTAGGGTAATTTTTCTAATTGTCCTTCCACTATTAATACAATTTTAAATATTGATGATGTTAAAATATATATTTTTTTTAATATATGAAATGATTGTTACTTGGAACATTTTATTTATCAGTTCTATTTCATTACTGTTTTCTTTCCAGTTTAAAAGGAAACTGAACCCAAATTTTTCCTTTCGTGATTCCGATAAAGCATGCAATTTTAAGCAACTTCTAATTTACTCCTATTATTATTTTGTCTTCATTCTCTTACTATCTTTATTTGAAAAAGAAGGCATCAAAGCTTTTTTTTGGTTCAGACTAAGGACAGCACTTTTTTATTGGTGGATAAATTTATCCACAAATCAGCAAGAACAACCCAGGTTGTTCACACAAAATCATTATGTAACAAATGTTTCTATTTTAATATCAAGATTGTAGCAGAATTATGTATCTATAGGCAGCTGCAATGATTGTGGTTAAGTAAACACTGAACAGCATTTTCTGATTGTTTTTGTATATCAATAAAAGACAAAGCAATTCTTGTATAAATGTCTCTCTTCAGCTTTGAATGTCCTTGAAAAAATGATTCAGCGTCTGCAAATATAAATAGGTAATTCCTTTCATTCACCTAGATTAGAGTTTTGCGTTACTGCTTTAAATGCTGAAAAATTGGCCATTACACTGGAATGGACAGGAACGCATATTAGGAGTCGTGTCGGTATAGCTATATTGCAAGCATTTTAGCCCGTAAGGCAATGTCCATTCCGCACTCAAAAAAATGATGCTTGAGTTGGGTATTTTCATAGCGCCGGTATTACAGGTTGTGCGGTCCGGCTAAAATGCTTGCATTGCAGCCTATACTGACACGATTCATACCGCCATCTGAGATCAGTAGTTAGAGATTTTGCGAAACAAAAATGTTTCACAAAACTCATAACTAAAATGTTACAAAGTACACTTACACCCATAAACAGAGCTATCAGACAGAGCAGGAGCGAGCTGCATTGAGTGTAATGGCGCTATCGGGCCGGGCTGTAACTAGACAGCTGTCTAGATGCGCTCAGGGGGAAAACTCAGTAGAGCAAGAGCGGCGGTCTGAAAAACCCTCTTTTTTTAATCAAATTTCAGGGGCAATATTATGTTGAATAAAGTTTGGCTAAGATAATGTTATATAATTCTGCGCTATGTGCAGAATTATATAACATTATCTTAGGGGGGGGAGTCCCCATATGCTGGTGTAGCCCTTTTATATGAGAACACTCCATGAATTTGGTAGTTTGTTATTGACTATCCAATATTTAACTAGATTTCATTTGATTAGAGGCTTAATAAGTTGGATATTTACTGTATGTGCTTCTATTACTTTTAACCATTTATAGAAGAAAGTTTTTAAGGGTTTCTCCACCTCAGAGGGTATATTATATTGTTCCATTATCATTTGATTCATCATCTCCCCTGCAAATTGTGCAATACTAGGTGCTTGTGGTGACTTCGATTTGGCTAATATCATTGCCCGACCTTGAAGTATTGCTGTATTGATTAAATAAGGATTCTCACGCCAGTCAGTACTCTGATATAAGAAAAGTACCCTTCTATTATTTATTTGAGATTTTTGATCTAACATCTTATTTAGCCAGTATTGTATTTTATACCAAAACTGTTTAATTTTTGGGCATGACAACAGACAGTGTTCTAGATTTGCGTCTTTTGCACTGCATTTATAACACCCTCCTCTACAACATACCTCCTTATTCCTATACCATCTTGCTATTTTACTAGGGGTAATATAGAGCTGATTAATTACTTTAAAGTGTAATTCTCTCCAGGTAGTTATGTTGGTTACCTTAACTGCTATGTGAAGGCTCTCTGTTATTTCCTTCATTCTAAGGATACTATGGGCTCCCATATCTGTAAGTGTAGTTTTGATTTATGTTTCATCTGGATATTATAGATCATATTAATTGCATATTTAATTTGTGGGAAGGTTCTAATCACTTTTTCTAACCCTCCTAGCTGCCAATCTCTCCCATATCTCTCTTGTAGTTCATTATACAAGTGTCTGATTTGGAGGTATGCGTAAAAGTCTGTTTTAGGTAGCTGGAATTCCCTTCTTAACATATTAAAGGATTTAATAGAGTTAAGTGCTGTATCCTGTATTTGTATTATATTGATGAGTCCCTTCCTAAACCATCTATGAAATATCCCCTTTTCACTGCATCCTGGTTTAAAATTTGGGTTCCCCAAGATTGGTAAACATCTAGAGACACACATATTCACTCCTACCCCTTTACCCAATTTATGACATGCCACTATCACATTGTTAAAACACTGTTAATTGGGAGATATCTTTAGGCACAATTTTTGTCTCACAGTGTAGAAGTGCTTTAAACGCATAGGGGGTGCATAGATCAGATTCTAGTTCCCAGTATGTGACATAATCCCCTTCAATAATCCAATCTATGGCATACTTAGCCAATGCTGCTAGGTTATACAATTGAATATTGGGGAGCGCCAGTCCCCCCGCTTTAAGCGGGAGTGTTAATGTCTCCGCTGCACATCTTATTCCCCCCCCCCGCCCATATGAATCTAGTACATATTCTATTAAACCTAGTATAATCTATCTGTTTTAAAATTATAGGAATATTCTGTAGGATGTATAGTAAACGTGGGAAAATTATTGTTTTGTTTAGCATCTACCTATCTCTAGGTGAAATAGAGATAGGTAGAGCTACCAATCTTTTACAATCTATTGCACACTTATCCAAACATACTGTGAAATTTTTAGCATACCATTGTTTAGGAATTTTTGGTAATAATCAGTCCTAAATATTTAATCCAATCTACTTCTCTAAATGGACACTCACTATCTTTCTGGCTTGACCCTCGCAGCCACATGATCTCAGATTTATCTACCTTGATCTTGTAGCCTGAAAATGAACTGAATTGATTTATAATCTGGAGAAACTGCTTAATACTCTGTGAAGTGTTGGTTAGAAATAGAAGCAGGTCATCCGCAAACAAGGATAATACAACTTTATGCTGCTGCATGGTAATGCCTGATAATTCCTGCCTTAGCCTAATGGCTAGTGGCTCTATTCATAAATTAAAAAGCATAGGTGATAATGGGCAGCCTTGTCTTGTTCCTTTTTTAAGCAACATATCTGGTGTTGTTTCATTATTAATAATTAAATTGGAAGTTGGGTCCCTGTGTATTAATTTTATAAATGTCTTTATATTTCCTTGGACCCCAAACCTATCTAATGTTGTGAATAGATGGTCTTATGTTATGGAGTCAAAGGCTTTCTCATGGTTTTTAAAATGTATATTATCTATTAAATGTCTGGGATACCTAAGTCTGCTATTATCCCCCTTGTCCTGAGCTATATTCTGGATCTCCAATGTAATAATAGCATGGTCTGAGATGCATATGTCTTTAATATCTGCCTTCATAATCAAGCCCAGCATGTTATTTGAACTTAAGAAGAGGTCTATTCTTGAAAATGTACTAAATGTTTCGGATACACATGAGAATGTGCATGAGTCTGGATTTTGATTTCTCCATATGTCTTGTAATCTAAGTCCTTTCATGAAATTATTCAGGGTTCTACTTTCTTTTTAAGTATCTCTAGATTGGTGGTATTTGAACCTGTCCACTAGGGGTACTGGTGCCAAATTAATGTCCCCCCCACAATTATATTTTTCCCTATGAATTTTATAAGTTTGTTGTTTAACCCCTCCCAGAACTCCTTATCTATTTTATTTGGGCCATAGACATTACATAGTACCACATTCAGATTATCTATTTCTAAATTGTATACCTAGCCTGGCTATCTATTTCTTTTGTTAATATCTTTTACGTTGCGCTCTTGTTGAAGAGTATCGCTACTCCCTTTTTCCTGCCACAATACGGTGATGCTACTACTTCCCCTACCCATTTACTCTTTAATTTCTCAGCTTCAGTAGTATTTAAGTGTCTCTTGTAATAATACCATGCTTGGTTTGAGCTGACCTAATTGTTTTAATATTAGTTTTCGCTTTATAAGGGATGTAATTCCTCCTACATTACAGGATAGGAAATTAATTTTATCTACCATTCATGTCTCTCTTTTGGTCTTTTTTAACTCTCACACTACCTCTGTAAATATTGGGGCAATATCTCCCATTATACTCCCTTCCCCACCTTCCTCTTCCCCTTCCAGTATTCCATTTACAGAAATAAAAAAGAAAGCTCAATAGAAAAATAATATTAAAATAAAAATCGACATACAGTCTCATAAAATTATACATTATTGTATAAACAACAGAAAAATAACTCATTTGGTCATCGAATTACCCTTGTACCTAATCGTCTAATCGGGTAGCTATATTTAAAGTAGCCCCTGTTCTTTACAGAGGATTTTTTCCTCTGTAGCTGTAAGAAGGCTCCTTGTTGCACCATTGATTTCTATGCAGATCTTTGCTGGATAAACCATCCTAGCTGGTCATTTGACTTCGCTAAGTTTGGTGCAATAGGGAGCCATCTCACATCTCTTGTTACTCATTTCTGATTAAAAATCTTGGAATAACAAGATCCTACTATTAGCTATCATAAGTTCATGCTGTTTACGGTACTGTCTAAATATATTTATTTTGTCCTGGAGGTTTAACATTTTAATCATAATAGGTCTTGGCTTTGTGTGTTCCTGTTCTATTCTCTTAGTACCTATTCTATGTGCTTTCTCAATTTTAATTGGTATCTCCCCTGGGGGTATCCCTAGACATTGTGGTAATGTTTGGGAGGCGAAGTTTATCAAGTCTTTAAATTCAGTAGACTCTGGAAGCCCTACTATCTTGATGTTATTCCTTCGTGCTCTGTCTTCCATGTCTTATTTTATTTTGCATAGCTATCATCTGTTTATCATTGAGAGTACTGTTTGATCTAAATTATATACTTGGTCTTCTACATTTGAAATCCTTAATTCAGCTTCAGTTAATCTATTGGCGTATTGTCTTATCTCATTTGACAGTGTAGAGATTTCTTGTTTAATATTAGTAAATTGTGGTAGTATTAGATCTGATATCTGTTGTAGCAATACATGTGATTCTGCTATATTTATATGTGAATCATCTAGGCTAACATCTGCCCTCTGTTCAGAGCCCTTGCTTGCTGTTTTTTTTCCCTTAAGTTTGGGTGGCATGGCTGGTGATCTAGTTTGAATACATTTCTCCATAGTTGAGAAAAACAAAAATTCTGTGTTAAATATCCCATCTGGGATAGTAGGATGTGGCTGTCACCACTAGACCATGGACACAGGGGCAACAGAACACAAGCAAAATAAAACTGACTCTTAGTGTAACGTGCTGGATACTCCTGTACCCCTTAGTGGTATCTTGTGTCAATATATCTTTTAAAAATAAAGCATTCTGGCCAGAGCCCTAGTGTAGAACAAATAATGCACAAAGAAGAGAAGAGGGAAAAAGGAAAAAACAGAGGAAAAGATACAAACCATTCATGTGTACAAATATATCCAACTAAATATCAAACCTCAAATTAAATATTAACTCATGTGTAGCTTGTGAGAAAGAAAAAGAAAAAAAAATGCTTGACGTGTGTTTGCCTAGCCCACTCAAACTCTACATATAGTCTTGCTGCTTTGCTCCTAATTCTAATTGAGCTTATTCTTGAACTGTCAGCCTTTACTCGAACCTAGCCTTATTTTAGTTATCAGATCTTGTTTTTGCCCCCAAATCCAGATTAATATTTTGTAGATTGTATTCTTTGTGTATTCTAAGAGTCAATTGACTCCATTCTACCCAAAGCAATTTTTAGATTGTTTGGAAACTGGGGTAGCACTTATATCTATAGTGCTTTTTTGTATATATGCTGATTGATCACCTTATAGAGTACTTTGCATAATCTCCTATATTGTAGTAGATACAGGAACTAACACATTGCATAATTAATATATATATAAAACTCAATGGTACATTAATGTTAAAAATCTGCTATAGTTGGGTGGCAGAAAGTATATCAGGAGAGAGAGCCTATCTTTAAGTATATAGTCTTTCTTTTTAGTACAGTCAGTCCATAGCCAAAAGTCATTTTAATCAGTTTCTTCTTTTATGAGTACACAGAAACTACTATGCATGTCAGTAGAGGCCTTTAATGTGATATTTTCCTGGGTGTACTGGTAATTCCTGGGTTAGTCTAAAAGTCCTTTATAGGTTAGTTAACCCTTCCCCGGGCTTATCTATAGCACCTCACCACCTGTTAGGGTTTATTCTGCTCCACATAGATCATTGCTTTTACCAAAAGGCTAGTGCCTATTTACCTTTGTGTCCCAACCTTATAATGCTTTAGAGGCCCAGCACCCCCAGGCACTTTTTACTTGTTGTTATGAGATCTCTGGATCAAGGCTACCACTGTTTCCACACCTAGCTCAGTTACGCCTAGATAACATAACGACCCGCCTAGCTAGCGCTGGCTTTTTTCCCCCGCACCTTTTAAATACCGCTGGTATTTAGAGTTCACAGAAGGGCTGTGTTAGGCTCCAAAAAGGGAGCGTAGAGCATAATTTACCGCCACTGCAACTCTCAATAACAGCGGTGCTTACGGACGCGGCCAGCTTCAAAAACGTGCTCATGCACGATTCCCCCATAGAAAACAATGGGGCAGTTTGAGCTGAAAAAAACCTAACACCTGCAAAAAAGCAGCGTTCAGCTCCTAACGCAGCCCCATTGTTTCCTATGGGGAAACACTTCCTATGTCTGCACCTAACACCCTAACATGTACCCCGAGTCTAAACACCCCTAACCTTACACTTATTAACCCCTAATCTGCCGCCCACGCTATCGCTGACACCTGCATATTATTATTAACCCCTAATTTGCCGCTCCGTACACCGCCGCAATCTACATTATACCTATGTACCCCTAATCTGCTGCCCATAACACCGCCGACCCCTAATTAGGGGTTAATAAATATAATATAGGGGTCAGCAGTGTTAGGGGCAGCAGATTTGGGGTACATAGGGATAACGTAGGTGGCGGCGGTGTGCGGTCGGCAGATTAGGGGTTAAAATTTTTTAATAGAGTGGCGGCGATGTGGGGGGGCCTCGGTTTAGGGGTACATAGGTAGTTTATGGGTGTTAGTGTACTTTAGAGCACAGTAGTTAAGAGCTTTATAAACCGGCGTTAGCCCAGAAAGCACTTAACTACTGACTTTTTTCTGCGGCTGGAGTTTTGTCGTTAGATTTCTAATGCTCACTTCAGCTTCAACTCTAAATACCAGCGTTAGAAAGATCCCATTGAAAAGATAGGATACGCAAATGGCGTAGGGGGATCTGCGGTATGGAAAAGTCGCGGCTGCAAAGTGAGCTTTAGACCCTTTCCTGACTGACTCTAAATACCAGTGGTAGCCCAAAACCAGCGTTAGGAGCCTCTAACTCTGGTTTTGATGGCTAGCGCCAAACTCTAAATCTAGCCGTTAGTGTTGTGTACCGTGGATTATGGCCTTAGTTCTTTCCACCACTCACCTCCCAGGTTCCTGCTTGTTACAGGGATTTTTTTTTCTCTCTTTCAAACGCACACCCTCTATTCAACTTACTCAGAGTGTAAGAGGCTAATGTGCAAAAGTTATCCACAAATATTATAGTAATGTATACTTGCGGTTACTCCATGCGGTCTCATCCAGTGCAGTGGGGTGTTTGGGTTGCTCTCATTGCTGCTGCTTCTTATTTCCCAGGCTTTTCAATCTATCAGCTCCGCAATTGATGTTGCGCTATTTCCAGCCGTCCGGCCGTTTGCCTGTATAGCACCTCTCTCAGTCTCATGCGTCTCATGCTGGGAGCTTGGTCTTTCCTGCAGTCTCCCTGGATCCAGTCTGCCCCCTTATTCCGCTAGGTTCTCAAGCGTTTCTGATGCTCCAAACTTGTGTCCTTGTCAAAGTTGGTCCTATGCCTGCCAGTGACTTCCTATACCTGTGAACTCCGTACACTAGTTTGCGTGTCCAATCTGGTCTCCACAGCTCCAGACAAGGGTCTGGGCACAGCGGTTGGTGTATTTTGCTCAAGAGCTCCGACAGTGTGTATGCTGCTGTGTCCTGCAAGCTACGCCCCGGAAGTCCGTAAATTATGCATATTTAATATTACCATTGTTGAATTTAAACTAAGTATTGGATAATATATTACACTCATAACATGGCACATGAGAACAATTTAATATTTTGCTAATGTTTGTTTTTAGCAACACAATGAACTACATGACTGACTTTATTAGATTTATATCTTAGAACAGGATATTAGACACTTTTGGATAACCCTTGTTTGCTTGTTGTCCTTCATTTTATCTTGAACCTGAGCTAATTATCTACAATAATTGTTTTCTTGACCTCATCAAATTTTTGATCCACATAAAAATCCCATTTCCTCCTGTAGGTCACTGTCAATTTGTTGAGGATCTGGTAACCCATGCTGCATCTTCTTCCTGTACTCTCATTCACTGCATAGCACCTTTAGAGTCTTACAGTTGTCTTGTTCTTCTACATTTAAATCTTATGCTGTAAGCCTGTTCCTGGTTCTGCTTATATTAACTGCAAAATACCCATTGAACATCTACTGATTATGCTTAAAGGGACATTTAGGTCAAATTAAACTTTAATGATTCAGATAACGCATGCAATTTTAAACAACTTTTTAATTTACTTACATTAATAAAATGTGCAAAGTCTTTTTATACTTACACTTTTTGAGTCACCAGCTCCTACTGATTATGTGCACAAATTCACAGAATATATGTATATGCATTTGTGATTGGCTGATGGTGGTCACATGATACAGGGGGAGTGGAAATATACATTACTTTGAAATTTTTCAGAAAAAAAATGACTACTCATTTGAAGTTCAGACTATTGTATTGTCTTGTTGTCATGCATTTATTGATTATGCAAATGTACAGTATTTAATGGTCCTTTAAGGCATTGCTAAGATGTTTATATTATGTTCTATACACCAAAATATAACGAATTTAAAAGAAAACTGATCATTGTAAAAAGGACAAGTAGCACTGATTCACAAATATAAAATATAACTTTATTTAATCAATTTTATTAAAAACAGTTAATCACACTCGGCTAGATTTAGAGTTTTGTCGGTAAGGACCCGCGTAGCTAACGCCGGCTTTTTTCTGGCCGCACCATAAAAATAACTCTGGTATTGAGAGTCCACATAAAGGCTGCGTTAGGCTCCAAAAAGGGAGCGTAGAGCATATTTAACGCAGCTTCAACTCTCGATACCAGAGTTGCTTACGGACGCGGCCAGCCTCAAAAACGTGCTCGTGCACGATTCCCCTATAGGAAACAATGGGGCTGTTTGAGCTGAAAAAAAACCTAACACCTGCAAAAAAGCCACATTCAGCTCCTAACGCAGCCCCATTGTTTGCTATGGGGAAACACTTCCTACGTCTGCACCTAACACCCTAACATGTACCCCGAGTCTAAACACCCCTAGCCTTACACTTATTAACCCCTAATCTGCCGCCCCTGCTATCGCTGACCCCTGCATATTATTTTTAACCCCTAATCTGCCGCTCCGTAAACCGCCGCTACTTACATTATCCTTAAGTACCCCTAATCTGCTGCCCCTAACACCGCCGACCCCTATATTATATTTATTAACCCCTAATCTGCCCCCCACAACGTCACCTCCACCTGCCTACACTTATTAACCCCTAATCTGCCGACCGGACCGCACCGCTATCATAATAAAGTTATTAACCCCTAATCCGCCTCACTAACCCTATAATAAATAGTATTAACCCCGAATCTGCCCTCCCTAACATCGCCGACACCTAACTTCAATTATTAACCCCTAATCTGCCGACTGGAGCTCACCGCTATTCTAATACAGGGAGTGCAGAATTATTAGGCAAGTTGTATTTTTGAGGATTAATTTTATTATTGAACAACAACCATGTTCTCAATGAACCCAAAAAACTCATTAATATCAAAGCTGAATAGTTTTGGAAGTAGTTTTTAGTTTGTTTTTAGTTATAGCTATTTTAGGGAGATATCTGTGTGTGCAGGTGACTATTACTGTGCATAATTATTAGGCAACTTAACAAAAAACAAATATATACCCATTTCAATTATTTATTTTTACCAGTGAAACCAATATAACATCTCAACATTCACAAATATACATTTCTGACATTCAAAAACAAAACAAAAACAAATCAGTGACCAATATAGCCACCTTTCTTTGCAAGGACACTCAAAAGCCTGCCATCCATGGATTCTGTCAGTGTTTTGATCTGTTCACCATCAACATTGCGTGCAGCAGCAACCACAGCCTCCCAGACGCTGTTCAGAGAGGTGTACTGTTTTCCCTCCTTGTAAATCTCACATTTGACGATGGACCACAGGTTCTCAAAGGGGCTCAGATCAAGTGAACAAGGAGGCCATGTCATTAGATTTTCTTCTTTTATACCCTTTCTTTCCAGCCACGCTGTGGAGTACTTGGATGCGTGTGATGGAGCATTGTCCTGCATGAAAATCATGTTTTTCTTGAAGGATTCAGACTTCTTCCTGTACCACTGCTTGAAGAAGGTGTCTTCCAGAAACTGGCAGTAGGACTGGGAGTTGAGCTTCTCTCCATCCTCAACCCGAAAAGGCCCCACAAGCTCATCTTTGATGATACCAGCCCAAACCAGTACTCCACCTCCACCTTGCTGGCGTCTGAGTCGGACTGGAGCTCTCTGCCCTTTACCAATCCAGCCACGGGCCCATCCATCTGGCCCATCAAGACTCACTCTCATTTCATCAGTCCATAAAACCTTAGAAATATCAGTCTTGAGATATTTCTTGGCCCAGTCTTGACGTTTCAGCTTGTGTGTCTTGTTCAGTGGTGGTCGTCTTTCAGCCTTTCTTACCTTGGCCATGTCTCTGAGTATTGCACACCTTGTGCTTTTAGGCACTCCAGTGATGTTGCAGCTCTGAAATATGGCCAAACTGGTGGCAAGTGGCATCTTGGCAGCTGCACGCTTGACTTTTCTCAGTTCATGGGCAGTTATTTTGCGCCTTGGTTTTTCCACACGCTTCTTGCGACCCTGTTGACTATTTTGAATGAAACGCTTGATTGTTCGATGATCACGCTTCAGAAGCTTTGCAATTTTAAGAGTGCTGCATCCCTCTGCAAGATATCTCACTATTTTTGACTTTTCTGAGCCTGTCAAGTCCTTCTTTTGACCCATTTTGCCAAAGGAAAGGAAGTTGCCTAATAATTATGCACACCTGATATAGGGTGTTGATGTCATTAGACCACACCCCTTCTCATTACAGAGATGCACATCACCTAATATGCTTAATTGGGAGTAGGCTTTCGAGCCTATACAGCTTGGAGTAAGACAACATGCATAAAGAGGATGATGTGGTCAAAATACTCATTTGCCTAATAATTCTGCACTCCCTGTAAATGTATTAACCCCTAAAGCTAAGTCTAACCCTAACACTAACACCCCCCTAAGTTAAATATAATTTTAATCTAACAAAATTAATTAACTCTTATTAAATAAATTATTCCTATTTAAAGATAAATACTTACCTGTAAAATAAATCCTAATATAGCTACAATATAAATTATAATTATATTATAGCTATTTTAGGATTAATATTTATTTTACAGGTAACTTTGTATTTATTTTAACCAGGTACAATAGCTATTAAATAGTTAAGAACTATTTAATAGCTAAAATAGTTAAAATAATTACAAATTTACCTGTAAAATAAATCCTAACCTAAGTTACAATTAAACCTAACTCTACACTATCAATAAATTAATTAAATAAAATACCTACAATTACCTACAATTAAACCTAACACTACACTATCAATAAATTAATTAAAAACAATACCTACAAATAACTACAATGAAATAAACTAACTAAAGTACAAAAAATAAAAAAGAACTAAGTTACAAAAAATAAAAAAATATTTACAAACATAAGAAAAATATTACAACAATTTTAAACTAATTACACCTACTCTAAGCCCCCTAATAAAATAACAAAGACCCCCAAAATAAAAAAATGCCCTAGCCTATTCTAGATTACTAAAGTTCAAAGCTCTTTTACCTTACCAGCCCTGAACAGGGCCCTTTGCGGGGCATGCCCCAAGAAGTTCAGCTCTTTTGCCTGTAAAAAAAAACATACAATACCCCCCCCCCAACATTACAACCCACCACCCACATACCCCTAATCTAACCCAAACCCCCCTTAAATAAACCTAACACTAAGCCCCTGAAGATCTTCCTACCTTATCTTCACCATACCAGGTTCACCAATCGATCCAGAAGAGCTCCTCCGATGTCCTGATCCAAGCCCAAGTGGGGGGCTGAAGAGGTCCATGATCCGGCTGAAGTCTTCATCCAAGCGGGGCAGAAGAGGTCTTCCATCCGATTGAAGTCTTCATCCAAGCGGGATCTTCTATCGTCATCCATCCGGAGTGGAGCGGCAGGATCCTGAAGACCTCCGACGGGGAACATCCATCCTGGCCGACGACTGAACGACGAATGACGGTTCCTTTAAATGACTTCATCCAAGATGGCGTCCCTCGAATTCCGATTGGCTGATAGGATTCTATCAGCCAATCGGAATTAAGGTAGGAATATTCTGATTGGCTGATGGAATCAGCCAATCAGAATCAAGTTCAATCCGATTGGCTGATCCAATCAGCCAATCAGATTGAGCTCGCATTCTATTGGCTGTTCCGATCAGCCAATAGAATGCGAGCTCAATCTGATTGGCTGATTGGATCAGCCAATCGGATTGATCTTGATTCAGGATGGATGTTCCGCGTCCAGACACGACTCTAAATACCGGATTTAGAAAAATCCCATTGAAAAGATAGGATACGCAATTGACGTAAGGGGATCTGCGGTATGGAAAAGTCGCGGCTGAAAAGTGAGCGTTAGACCCTTTTTTTAATGACTCCAAATACCGGAGGTAGCCTAAAACCAGCGTTAGGAGCCTCTAACGCTGGTTTTCACGGCTACCACCCAACTCTAAATCTAGGCCACTAGAAATAAAAGCAGCTTGACAAAAACTTGTTACACGTCAAAAACAGCTGATGTGTTTGGCTTGATGCCATACTCATAGATGTAAAGCTTTAAAAAAAACTACTATCTGTAAATTGGTCAAAGCTTTGGGCGTGACCACAACCTACATATTTTAACCATACATTTTTCCAAAATAAGATATATATATTTTACCCTCTTTTATTTCTTCATAGTTAACCTATTAACTACTCTTGCACAATAATGCATATTAATAGGTAGTGAAACAATTATATGAGTATTTAAGTTATTTTCCTTGATTCATTGTTAAATTCGCTATCAAAGATAATTGGAATAGTAAATCACTCATAATTTTTTGCATTTCTTTATTTAATACACATCCGGTACTCTGTCAAATGCGAATGGGGAAATCATATTATTTTATATGAATTATCACCCATTAGTACCAATAATGTATTAAATCATATTCTGAATTTAATCCTTGTGACACTCAATTGGAAAATCCAAAATATTTCTCTCTTGGAGCCTGCCATTCAAAAAATGTAAGAAACAAACATTTTAACTTGAAATATTTATCTCACTATGTGGGGTTTTATATGTGGAGAGACCCCTGCATTACAATATCAAGCTGAAAAAAATCCCAAAGGTTTTGCGTGATTTCTCTACATGTTGGTGAGCTTTTGACTTTTGGGCCCTTGGATAAGAGTTTTATTCTGTCCTTTCTTCTTTTAACTAATTTTACTTCATAAAATGCCATCCACAAAAAATTGCTCACAATGTTTTGATGTACTCTCACAAAATGTTATATTACCTTATGTACACCCCTACTAGGAAGCCTGGAGTGGGAAACGACTGTATAAAGAGAAGTAGGCACAAGGGGTGGAAAACTGCCAGGAAAATCCAATGCTGCGGTCAGGACAAGCCAGGGTCAAGCTAGAAGATCAGTCCAAAGGAGGTACAGGGACAAGGCAAAAGAGGAGTTGACAACAAGCCAAGTTCGGTAGCAGATAAACAGTCCACCAGAAAACTGAGCCAAAGGAGCAAGAGATAGAAGAGACAAGGTCAAGCCAGAGTCAGAAAGAAACAGAGGTCTTGAAGCAGATGGGGAGAACCAACTAGGAGAGTTTGGAAATGGGGAAACTAATGTCTTAACACTAGAATATCTAAGCACGGTCTGTAAGGTTTCACAGGGTCTTGAATAATGCCACTGTTATGTATTGCAACATCCCTTGATTGGTTAAAAGTTGTTGGTGCGCTCTAACATGACAGTGATGTCTTTAAATAATAGTGTGGCCTTGTGCGCGTGAACATCAGTTAGCGCACCTTGAATACCAACAGAGATCACAGATAATGCAGCCAGCACAATCTTTGGCTTTAACATATTCAGACATAGCGCACTTTGTTCTTCAGTGGACAGCACATCAAGACACTGGAGAGTGATGTTCTGAGTTAGCAAGCCCAGCACAACTTTACCTAAGGAGCAGAGCTCTCGATTAGCGCATCTAAAGTTACTAATGGAGAAGGAGAGGTCATTAGTGCACTAACCCGATGCAGGTAACAAATTCAGCAAAAGACCAGAAAACAGGAGTCCCTTGCACAGGAGTTATATGGTGGTTATAGGGGCACAGCAATACAAGGACAGTTGCCAAAAATAGTAACATTTGTGGGCCATTTCGAGAATGTACGGTATCCCTTTTTTTTTGGTGTTTCCATATTGGAAAAGCTGCTGTTATAAGTGTAAAGGAAAAGGCTCTGAAACCTCATGTGCACTGGACACATAAAAGTAGAGAAAACAAAGTATGTATCACTGCTCACAGAAATTTGCATCTGAAAGGGGGTAAAGTTATGCATGTTGTAAATGAGTGGTACTGGCCTGAATGAGGGTAAAACTTACAATCCGCTTAAGTGTAGAACTGATAATCAAAAGGGATACAATTACTGACCTCTGTGTTGCTGGCATACATGGGTTAGTTCCTTTCTCCAGTCTGGGTGACGAAGGAGAGCGCCAGTTGAAAATTTTGCACAGTGCTACCACAGCCCTGACTGGTACACACAAGTAAATTTGTTAACATTGATAAAAATTGGACTTTGCCACAAATGTGTGTCCATGGTTCTGAATCTGTGTTTGCTTTCAGTAAAATCTTATTAATTGATTAACACAGGTTACCAGTTTCATACTTGCAGTCCCTATAAGAAACCTTTGTTTCTGTCGTCTGTCTTTCTATACTTATATTTTCTGTATCTTCATTTCACAATTGCATTATATTTATTAAAGATTTCAATTAAGTTAAAGAAACTCTCTGAACAAAAGGAGATTCAAACACAATTAAATAAATTGATGTAATCAATTTTTTGTAAACATTTCTTTTAATGTCATATGAGTATTTACTATGCTATTAACTGAATTTTATTATAACTAAAATCTCATATCACAGATGTATCAACATAGTTTAATTTTGATCTTGGATATTATGGGATTAAGAGATTAAGGATGATATATTCATTATTTCCTTGGCACCATTCATTACACTTATGTCAAAAAGAAGATTAAGATTAAATACTGTAAGTGATTTTATTTGTGTTTAATTAATGGGCATTAGGCATGTCATTCACAAGGATAATAATATTCTTATAATAATAATGATTACAGTTAATAAATTGTTTCTTTCTTTGATGGTCACCAAATGTTAGATTTGTTGAGTTACTCTTGTATGCTGTAAATTTTATTTCGAAGCTTGTATGAATGTAACAATAGAAGGTCATTCCTTTCATGTGCTCAATCTTTGTAATTTGTTTCATGAAAAAAATATATATATATATACATATATAATTTTTGTAACAAATACCTGATATTCTTTTTAACACCCAGGCCTCAGACTATGGGCTAGATTCATAGATGCTTTGAGGTTGCCAAAGAGCCTCAGAAGAGAAATTATGTATGATATTTATTAAAGGGCAGTCTAGTCAAAATTAAAAGTTCATGATTCCGATAGGGTATGTAATTTCAAACAACTTTCCAATTTGCTTTTATCGTCAAATTTGCTTTGTTCTCTTGGTATTCTTAGTTTAAAGCTACACCTAGGTAGGCTCATATGCTAATGTCTAAGCCCTTGAAGACTGCCTCTTATCTGAATGCATTTGACAGTTTTTACAGTTAGACAGTGCTAGTTCATGTGTGCCATATATATAACACTGTGCCCACGCACATGGAGTTATTTATTAGAGGACACTGATTGGATAAAATGTAAGTCTGTCAACAGAACTCAAATAAGAGGCAGTTTGCAGAGGCTTAGATACAAGGTAATCACAGAGGTAAAAAGTAAATTATAACTGTGTAGGTTATACAAAACAGGGGAATGGGTAATAAAGGGATTTTCTATCTTTAGAAAAAGAATACAAATTCTGGAGTAGACTGTCCCTTTAAGTATTGCCTCACTTGTTTACAAACATATCTATAGTTGAGTTAAGTAGCTAATACAGGAAATCTCATACATGCTATGCGGTTAAAACAGTTACTACAGCAAAAACATCAAAAACATGCTTGAAACACATTATATGTAAATGTTTGTAAGTATAGAATATACGTATGTTTGTTTTGTTCTAGAAAAGTTGTCTTGCTGGATAGAACGAGGCGCCTCAGAACCAAGGTCTTTCACAATTCTTTTCATTTTTAAATGTTTTCTTTTATGCATATGTTTAGAGTGGACTATTTTATAGTTTGTTTTCTAAGGTATGAAAGGAGTTTTATGTGATGCCAGTAGATGTGACAGAGGTGATTAGTAAACTGAGCTTACAGCTGTGACTGTAGCCAAATCTTTTAGAATTTCTTAATTTTTGGGTTGCAGCTTGCAGTACAAGTTTTTCTGTGAGATAGTTTCCTGAATTGTATAATCTGAACTATGCAAATGCATCTGATATTCACAGTCTGTATGGTATGGTTCAGACCTTTATGCACATTTTCATATATGTCAGTATATGGCAGGGTTATAACACTATATATTTAATAATTATCATTTAAACTGAACCCCAATAAAATATGCATATACTAGAAACCATAAAATTAATGTAAATTCCTGAATTCTTTTTATTAGTTGATATCTATAAACACATTGAAATATATTTGTAGGAACCAGAGTATGAGTCAATATTATACATGTTTAAAACTATTAAAATATTCTATGCAAAGTTCATAAAAGTTTACCGTTAAAATTAGCCTTATTCACAATAGAATTTCATTCAATTAACACAATGAGATTCCAAGATATTTAGCTGCTAACATTCAAGCAATGCAATTTTAACAGTGCTTAGTTAAACAATAGGACAATATATATATTCTAATTGAAACATCAGAAATTGTAAATAATATTTGTGCCAATATCCAAACTCTGAGTTATAACTCTATATTTGCACAGATAAAACAACTTAGTATTAAGGATATATGTTTAACAATACACAGACTATGAATATAAGCTAAAATACAACCCGCTCTCTTTTATCTATCAACTATACTTTAAACTGCAGTGACTATGCATCAGGCCCGGACTGACCATAGGACATACCGGGCATATGCCCGGTGGGCTGCAGGTTGCCTTAGCCCCGCCCACATTTTTTTAATGCTGCCTGTGTCTACTATGCGCTATTACAGAGCGCGCATGTTGGGAACTGTACGCTGTGCTGCATGTGCGCTACAACACAGCACTATACAGAGCATGTGAATTTGTGCCTGCGCCCTTCTTCTGCTCTGTCACTCTCTGCGCTGGAGCCTGGAGGAACTGTAGTTTAAAATAAGTTAAAGTTCCCCTTCCCCTCATCTAGCATGCACTCTAGCCATTTGCAGATACTTAGTTGCAAGACCGGCACTTTTTTGCTAATCTTCTTGGCCTCTTGGGAGTGAAAGTCCTGTGCCTCTCTTCCGTTCTGTGTAAGTTATGTGCAGGGGGGATTGGCCAGGCCTGGACTCTGGAGAAAAGCAGTAGCACTTTTTCTGAGGCAGAAAGGCTACAGCCGTGGACCTTGTTAGAACGTGTAAGACTTCAAGACAGCAGCAGTCAGCAGATTCCACATCTCCCTGTCAAGGTATTTGAAATGTTATTAAATAATATATAGAGGTATATTTGTCTTTATTTAATAGATCTGTGGATATGAACATGGTCTGTAGACAAAGGTTTGTTCCTAAGAGATCTCCCACATTCATTATGTAAAATTATGCTGAACACACAGGGGGAGACAATGGAACATTTGGCCTGCCAAATTTCAGAACAGTCACTTAGAGGAATGTTGGGGGAAGTAATTTTGAAAGGAAATGGAAACTAACACAGTTTCAGGATACAGCAAATATATGGATTTCCTCCAAGAGAAATGCCGATCCGTCTGAAGAAATGTGAGAGATACAAACATTCTTCAAAGGAACTGATAATTGGCACAGACTTGTTGAGTGACTCAGGCTGTTTGGATGATAACATCAGAATACACGTAACACAGACGTTGTGTCGGGGGTTAGAATAACACAGTGAAGACAAATGACTTACATTATGATTTCAAAGCAACAGTATATGTTTTAATGGACATGAGATGTGTGTGTGTATGTGTATATATATATATATATATATATATATATATATATATATATGATATATATATATGTGTATGTTTTGAAAGCATGAATATCTTAGCCTCTGTGTGTTTAAGAACATGAATAGATGTTTATGGACCTGAAGAGAAGTGATTATTAACATTTATTTTTATTTCAGATCGACATAAACAGGATTTATGTATTCAGGAAGAAATACACAGAAATGTCACATACTATATCTGGGTGGATGCAAATATCAGGAGTTTTAAATACTACCAATCTGGAGATATAAAAATAAGCTGTTATTTGCAAAGAAATGCCAGAATACTGATAGAATTATAATGCATTTTAAGCTAATAATTAGCAGTGTTAAATTACCTTAATATAATAAAATGTTAATAATATAACATATTTGGTATCAGAATAATCAGAAAAAATAACCTAATATTAACCATCTGTAATTGGGGTTATATATGATTAATGAAGAGAGTGTGATCTGATTAAATAAGCATTTTATAAAAAAAAAAAATTAACTTGCTTAAAAATGTCAGAAATGCTGTATTGTATTGCTATGTTGTACTGTATGCTGCCACCTAGTGTTATGATGCGGAATTGCAACCATGAGATGATTGGTTGTTGCAAAGAATGCATTTCCTTGACAACACATTTACCAAATAAACCAATCCATGTTCAGTTGCAAAGAACTAATCCAAGACAAGGCCGTGGGCGTTTCCAATATTCACCAATGACTGATAAATAATCAAAAAGGGGAGGGGTGAGATCAGATGATTTAACCCCAGCATAGAGACTAAGAAGGGGTTGTGTTATTTTGATCCAGAAAGGAGTAACTGCGGCAGTTATTAATCAAAAGCAAACACCTACCATATGGACTCCATATGCTTTACCCCAATTTTGAATTTCTGAGGTGAATTGGATCTGTTGCAAAACATTGGGAACCGGATTGCTGTTTATTTGGGTGATGTATATAAAAGTTTTATTATAAGATAAGTTATATGCATAGTCAATTTGTATTTAATAGATTTAAAGAAACAGTGTGTTTTAGTTAGCATTTCACAGCCTATATATATATTGTTTAAATCTGCGTCTGATTGACCAAGTAACTCATCTATGCAAGTTCTGATATTGTCAGTTAATTTTGTATTAGGATAAATTGCAGTTAAATAGCAGAATATATATATTATCCTATTGTTTTATAAACACTGTTTAGAATTGTATTGCTTGGATGTTAAAGGTTTTTAGTCCCATTGTTTTAAATAAATAAAAGGCTGAATTGTGAAGGTATATTTTTCTGGGTTTTGTAAGAAGGATAGCATATCTTAAGAGTTGGTTTTAACGCATATAAATTTTGTTTCATTTCCTTTTATTGCAAATATACTTCAATATGTTTATGGATATTAACTAAATAAAAGAATTCAGATATTTATATTAATTGTATGGTCTAGTAGGTGCATGGTTGATAAGGGTTTCTAATTCTTTGTATTGTGTTTATAACCCTGCCATAAACTTATATATATATTATTTGGATAGCACTGCTAAGATTTTCATAAATATACTGACATAATAATTGGAGGCATTGCATGAGATTTAATAATATCCATCATAATTGATATAATATATTTGTAAGTAAATAGAAATTATTATAAAAGAGAAAAAAAAAAAAAAATAATTCATATTTCGATATTAATATTTTGAAGATATAATTTTTTTTTTTGAAAAGTTGAAATATTAATTTTCATATTTCGAGATTGACATTAATATCTTGAAATATTATTAAAGATTAATTTTGAAAAATTAATAAAAATATTAATTTTTCATATTTCAAAATTAATCAAAAATATTAATTTTTCATATTTTCAAAGTTAATCAAAAATATTAATTTTTCATATTTCGGAATATTAATTTTTTTCATATTTCAAAATTAATTAATATATTTTTTTTTTTGAAATATAAAATTTTTCTCTCTTTTTATTGGCAAAAATTGTATTAGCATTTTATTTAAATAAATACTAAACCAATACAATAATGTCTGTAGCCAGAAGTGACTCATTTAATTCTATACATAGCAATGAAATTGGTCCCATTACAATACCCATTACTAAAGGTCAGGTCCTTAAGAAAGATATCTTAAGTTACATTAAAGGGAAGTTAAATATTGCTGGTGAATTAAATGATTTTGTGGATATGCTTGAAACTAGGGCTAAAAATATTACCGTTAATAATAATATGTGGAATGAAGAGAATGAATTCTTCCAGGAATTATTAATGATTAATCAATGCAAAGATCCCAAAAAGCGAGAAAAACTAATACTAAAATCTTGGCCCCTTCTAATATGCATAATTGACGAAATGTCGTTTTGTGTCACAGACAAACGATTGCAAATACAGGAGCTAGAAAATAGTATTCGTTCCTCGCGCAGACGCGAAGAGGGTTTAAAAATAGCCAAAAATAAAATGGATGAATTTGCCCAAAACCTAGCCACCTTAGATAAGCACAATATGGACTTAATCGCGCAGATACAAGATTTAAATAAACAGCTTGCGCAAAGCCAGAGAGAATTAAGCGATTTAAAAAGGTCATATCGCCATAATGAAAACCCCTATATTAGCAATGAGAATAATACAGATAATGCTAACTCCTTTAGCGAACGCGTCAGGGACGAGGTACGAAAATATATAGAACAACATAGACAAATGACCCCTAACGGGTCAGAAGTAGATTTCCCAAATAGACAATCCCCTCAGGATGTAAATCCAGAGGACAGCTGTAGCGCAGCTGATGCGGGGGAGGGAAACTCTAACAGAGAATCCCAAAATAAGTCTGATAAAGTCTATGATTCCCATAAAATAATCACCTTCGTACAACGCGCAGTACCTATATTCTCCAATAAGGGAACAACATCTGTAATTGATCATTTACAGGCTTTTGAAAATGCGTTAGCTATAATGAATGTTACAAGTGAGAAATTGAAAATTGAATTTCTGCCTTGGGTATTTGACAGTAAGCATCACAAATTCTTTGCTTCACTAAAGGATATGAATATTCATTCCTGGAATGGGGTAAAACAACAATGCAGAAAAGAATTCGGGCAATATCGCACTAAAACTGCCGCGAAAATAGCGGTATATGGTTTAAAGTGTCGTGCGAATCAGAGTCCAGTCGAATTCCTTTCTGTATTGAAAAATGCGTACAGTATGGCTGAAGATAATCCCAGATTTGATGGCTCAGAATTTGTAAATTTATTTTTTGAAGCATTGCCTACACCCATCAAAATTAACTTAGCTAGAGATTTTGATGAGGACTGCTCATTGGAATGGCTGATCAAAGAGAGTACAAAATTATACTCTATTCAGCAGTCCAGTGAGCAGGGGGTTAAAAAGGAATCAAAACCCAAAATTGTAGCAGAAACTAGGGTGTCACCTAAACCCCTCAATTTGGAGTCTAACAAGAGAACTTATGCAGAGGTGGCCAGTCAAAACAGGCCATCTCCACAGAGGTTTAATTCTGCCCCTCCCCCTACACAGGTTGAGGCGCAGGGAGACTATAACCAAAGTGGGGGACATAATCAGGTGAATAATTACTCACAAAGAGAATACTCACCGAATAATTGGTATCCGCGCAAGGGTAGATACAATAGACGGCGAAGATATTCTCAGGGTAACCAGACACCCCAGGTATATAATGCTCCCCAAAGTACTAATGCTGAACAAGCTGAACCCCAGGGGCAACCACGCCAAAATAGAAATAGTGGCCCTGATTCTGAGGGAACCCAATGGTCCAGGAATCAGTACAATGGGGCACCAAGAGATAGGCCCAGGGGTAGAGGTAATTTGTACAATCAGGTAGATATGCTGTTTACCCAATTAAATCGGTTGAGTGAACAAATCGCTAATATGAGTCAAAAATCTACGGCTCAGCAACCGAACAATACTTTTTTAGGGGTACAGCCAGTGGTCAGCAGTGGACCACAGGCACAGTCATAAATACTGCAGTATCACCTGAAGGGGAGGGGAGAGATATACAAAATGTAGTAATAAATATCAATGATACTAATTATGTTATCTCCCCACAGACCGGAAACGGACAAATTAGCTGTGACAATGAGCGACATCAGCCGGAAAAAGTTAACAAATCTCTTCCTTTGCAGCTCTCTCTTAACCTTGTTTCCACAGATGCAGTACAAAAGAATCCAGCCGACCCTGTCATAGAGGAAACAGGTAGGTATGAAGCTTCTTCTGCATCGGAAAGCATGGCAAACTCAGGTAATACGTGGCGAAGCCCACAAATGTATGAGAATGCAAATTTTATGTGTGAAATGATAGAAACTGCAGGAAGATATTATGTACTAGTTGAGCTGCAAGATTCAGTCTCCAACCCTATCAGGGGATTAATTGACACTGGGTCACAGGCAACTATCCTATCCCACAGATACTACACACAGCTAAATGAGCTAACACCCCACAAACCTAAAATAAAAGAATTTGACGGTTCTCTAATAGGTGTTGGGGGTGACTCCCTAAAAGTTTACGGTACTGCCTGGTTAAAATTTAAATTGGGGAACAGGGTCATAAGACACCCTGTCATTATAGTGGATCTGCCAACTGATCGTTTAATTATTGGTAGTGATCTCCTGAAACGATTAAGCACCATAATTGATTGCATAAATAATGTAATTTGGTCGCAAGTTAAACGGCCTATCAATTATGAAAAATCTGGTATATCTCACGCCCGACATAGCTGTCACGTGGTGGAAGAGAAACCAGATGCTGTGGAGATTCATTTCAGGAATAACTCTGCACCTGAAATCACTATTCTACAAATAGACGATCAGACTCCTTTTAGTGGCTCTGATGGTAATACTTTTAAAATTTCGCCTGGAAAGATAGCGAATATTTCCCTAGATGGCGATGTATTAACCATATCACTCCACAAGGGGGATCATAAAATCCCTAAGGGGGGAGGCCACACTCAATACCTCACAGGGATTGAGAGAGTTAAAGAGGATCTATTTATCCCTATACAAGTGCATGACCTTGGTAAAACCGAGTATGCTAAAATAAACTTAAAACAGGAAGCTAGCTATATAAGCGAAGGTTTATTAGCGCAGATAGCTGAACCTAAAGTGATTAAATATCTTTCTCCCCAAGACCACAGTGTCAGCAACCTGGATGACAGGTCTGAAAGCTATAACATCACCGCTAAGTGCTTATTATCTATCTCTATAGGAAATAAGTCAGTGAAGCACCTGTTTTTAGTTTTAAATACTCCCCATAATCAAATATACATTGGCAATGATATCTTACATAGATATGCCATACAAATAGATTTGATTAATTCTTGCCTCTGGAGCAGGTTAAAGGGGGACCCTGAAGTATTTCAGGATGAAAATGCAGCCCTGAAATCAAACCAGCAATTGCCATATGCTGTGAATATGCAGGTATCTAGCGATGTCATAATTCCTGCTGGGGCTGATAAATTTCTTTTACCCTTACAGGTAAAGAGAGGTCAGAAATTAAAAACTTCTGAAACACTGATTTGCCTCTCCCATAGAATACAAAATCTGGGTGTCTCAGTAACCTACACTCCTATGGTGAATATTGGAACTGTTCCAATAAATATTATTGTGCATAACATGACCCCACAGGATATAACATTATCCAAGGGAACTACCATAGGATATGCACTGGAATCAAGTTATTACACTTTTGGATTCCAGAATAATGTAATTGGGCTAATACCTGAAGGATACCTAACTGAAGAACAATTAATAGAACAATCCTTTGCATCTATGCCAGAGGGTCTATTTAATATTCAGTCTATTTATCCCTTCAGCTCAGAGGAAGGCATCTGTAAAATTGAAGAAGCCTCTCTAGTGTTTGATCAGCCAATCAAACAGCAAGATTACCCCAATACCCAGAGTCATGGGAGCAATGTAAATTATAATCAAGGGGATCTCACCTCTAGACTGGAAGAAGCCTATGAAATAGGACAGCCTGAAATCTTTCCAGGATTTCAGCAAATAGTCGAAGAGCAAATATCCTTAGCTAATGGCTGTTCCAGCGATGATGAACGCCAACAGCTGCGAGAACTCCTGATGGAGTACAAGGATATTTTTGCTAAGGATTCTTATGACTGTGGTACTACAGACTTGCACATTGCAAGAATACAAACAGATCCCGATGCACCACCTGTATTTGTCAAACAATACAGACTTCCCTTAGCCTCATATGATTCTCTTGCAGAGATCATAAGGAATTTGGAAGAAAGAGGTATTATCAGACAGGTGCACAGCTCTTATAATAATCCTATTCTAGGTGTCCTTAAGCCCAATGGACAATGGCGTTTGTGTGCTGACTTAAGACAGCTAAACAAACGAGTATACATGTCTGGCTGGCCTGTACCATACATTGACCAGTGCCTAGCACAAATGCAAGGATCCAAAATATTCACTGCCATTGATTGTGCACAGGGATATTGGACCATAAAGGTACATGAAGAGGACCAATATAAGCTAGCATTCTCCTTCCAAAAGGTCCAATATGCATTCCAGAGACTTCCATTTGGATACATAAATTCTGGACATGAATTTGCTGTATTCATGCATAAGGCTATGCCTGACGCACTGGAAAGGGGGACCTTATCTTATGTTGATGATGTTTTAATCAAAAGCACAGACTTTGAAAAACACATCACAGAACTTAAACATGTCCTCAGCCAACTTAAAAGGGCAGGTGTCAAATTATCCCTGCAAAAAGCTCAATGGTGCCGCACTCGTGTAAACTTCTTGGGACATGAAGTTACCTCTGATGGATTAAATCCCCAGAAGAAAAAGGTGGAAGCTATAGTGAATTCTAAAAACCCAACTAACTTAAAGGAATTGAGATCATTCCTGGGTATGACGAATTATTCTCGCAAATTCATTGATAATTATGCGGAATTAGCTAAACCACTACTACTTCTTCTAAAGAAAGATGTGAAATGGCACTGGGGTGAGTCTCAAGAGACAGCCATCAGAGAGCTGAAGAGAAAACTCACTCAAGCACCTTGCTTAGCGTACCCTGAAGGTGGTAAACCTTTCTTCTTAGAGACAGGTTACACAGATATAAGCATGAGTGCTGTGTTATACCAAAAGCATGATAATTTGAACAAAGCCATTGCTTATGCGAGCAAAAATCTATCCCCAGTAGAAATAAAGTTTAACGATTGCGAAAAAGCCCTCTTATCTACTGTATGGGCTCTACAAAATTTCCGCAGCTATATACAGGGCGAGAAAATTATTGTAGAAACGGCCCACCAGCCTTTGCTATATTTGCAAAGTGAGAGAATAAGAGATGGGAATTTGTCTAACAGCCGCATAACAGCGTGGACTCTTTCCTTACAAGGCTGGCCCTTAGAAATTCGCTACAAGCAGAATAAAAAGAATCCAGTCGCACAAGGGCTTGCTGAGCTCCACGACTGTACTGCTAGAGATCCTGGGGAAAAATTATCAGAAGATGATTTTCTGGAAGAACAATTGCTTTCCCCATATAAAATGTACAATGAAGACCATTGTCAAACATTACCTTGGGTATATGTTGATGGTTGTTCTTACCATGCCACTATTGATAATGAGCGCAGACTAGTCGCTGGCATTGGTATAACTGGGGCAAATGGATTCTCAAATATATCTGTAGGTTTCAACATTGGACCAAGATCCAGTCAAGTTGCAGAACTAACTGCTGTTTTCAAAACCATTGAAATGGCTATTGAACATGATATTCATGAATTTGTGATCATAACTGACTCAAATTATGTGCGTGACAGTTTTGTTGAATACCTGCCAACTTGGAAAAGAAATGGCATGCAGAAAAGCAATAACAAACCAGTCAAGCATGGCAAGTTGTTCTGCGAGATTGATAATCTGGTAGTATCCAATGATTTAACCATACACTGGAAAAAGACCAAGGGTCATTCCAGAGTTCTAGGTCCTGATAAGGAAGGCAATGACCTTGCGGATTCATTAGCCAAACAAGGAGCCATAACTGGAGAACTCCTTAATATTGACCACTTAATGGGTGCAATTCAGGTAGAAGCCATTACCAGAAACCAGGCAAAACAACAGAGTGAGCCTAACTTGGTACAATGGAGTCAGGATTCTCCTAGTGAGGACCTGATCACTAGTCAAAAAGAAGACCCCATTGTAGGCATCTTCTATAAACACATAGAAGATCCTGAAAGCAACCCCATCTCAAAAGATGATTGTATTGGCAAAGAAGATCTGAGAATCTTAATACAATCTAAATCACAATTCAAGTTACAGGATGGTTTGTTAATTAGAACCTCCAAAACTGGCATCCAGCAGTGGGTAGTACCCACCAAGTTCAGAGGTCTAATGCTTCAACATGCCCATGATGCTCCCACATCTGGTCATCGGGGTGCCAAACTCACGTATGAAATATTGCGTGATTATGCTTTTTGGCCACACATGTTGAAAGATGTTCAAACCTACTGTCAAGGGTGTTTAATCTGTCCACAGTTCCAACCCACTGCACCAACGCATAGAGCGCCATTGCAGAAAAGGGGGATGGTAATGCCATGGTCAGATATACAAATTGATTTTATTGGCCCGGTAACAAGATCATCAAGAGGTAACAAATACATGTTAACCGTAACATGCCTGTTCACTAAATGGGTAGAGTGCATTAGTGCACCTAACAATAGTGCTGAAACATGTGCAGCATTGCTCATCAACCATGTATTTTCCAGATTTGGTTTGCCCCAAAGAATCGAATCAGATCGGGGGACCCACTTCACTAGCGAAGTGATGACAAAAATGTGGAAAATACTAGGGGTTAAAAGAAAGCTCCATATTGCTTATAGAGCTGCTTCAAGTGGTGGTGTAGAGCGTTACAACCAGTCCATTGTTAAAATCCTCAAAAAGTTTGTGAGTGAAACAGGTAAAGACTGGGATGTAAAACTACCTCTAGTCTTAATGGCATTAAGAGCAACTCCAAGTAGTGCTACCAAGATGTCACCTTTTGAACTGATGACTGGTAGAAGAATGGTTCTACCTCAGCATCTGCTGTACCGTACATCAGACCAAAACTTGATAAACGCTGCTAATACACATCAATATGTAGAGAACTTAAGAAAACATCTGCAATATGCCTTTGCATTTGCTCAAAGGAATTTAGAAAGAGCCGCAACTGCCACTAAAACCTATTATGATCTCAAAACATCCAAAAAGGAATATGAAATAAATGATAAAGTTTATCTTTATAACTTTGGAAGAGATCAGGTTAGGGAGAAGAAATTTCTTCCCTCATGGAAAGGTCCTTTCGTCATTACTGACAAAATATCTCCAGTGGCCTATAAAATACGGATCCCCAAAAATGAAAGTTTCATAGATAAATGGGCCCATATCAATCAATTGCGAGCGTGTCATCCCAGATCCCAACTACAAGTCATAGAGGGAGAATGAAGTGTCACATCCCCAAATGAACTAAAGACATACTATAGTTTAAAGATGCCTAACTGATAAACATGAAGGTTCAAAATTGACAGACTATCTACATAGAAGACTGTCCATGATGTGTACGGTCAACATCCTCACCAAATACCACTAACTTTGATCCAATTCAAATACATGTGTCCTACATATTTTTGAATTGGAAAGGGGGATTTATGTCAAGGTATTTGAAATGTTATTAAATAATATATAGAGGTATATTTGTCTTTATTTAATAGATCTGTGGATATGAACATGGTCTGTAGACAAAGGTTTGTTCCTAAGAGATCTCCCACATTCATTATGTAAAATTATGCTGAACACACAGGGGGAGACAATGGAACATTTGGCCTGCCAAATTTCAGAACAGTCACTTAGAGGAATGTTGGGGGAAGTAATTTTGAAAGGAAATGGAAACTAACACAGTTTCAGGATACAGCAAATATATGGATTTCCTCCAAGAGAAATGCCGATCCGTCTGAAGAAATGTGAGAGATACAAACATTCTTCAAAGGAACTGATAATTGGCACAGACTTGTTGAGTGACTCAGGCTGTTTGGATGATAACATCAGAATACACGTAACACAGACGTTGTGTCGGGGGTTAGAATAACACAGTGAAGACAAATGACTTACATTATGATTTCAAAGCAACAGTATATGTTTTAATGGACATGAGATGTGTGTGTGTATGTGTATATATATATATATATATATATATATATATATATATATATGATATATATATATGTGTATG